>NW_027094092.1:12809065-12894065 GCF_029207755.1 Chamaea fasciata
TGAGAAAATCAAGATATTTTCACATTGCTGATTTTATTATGAAAGTAGAGCAGATATATTGTGATAAAGAAAACGTGCCCCAAGTTTGTTTCTTTACTGCTATAGTTGTCAGATAATTCTTTCATCTGCAGATGCATAGGACCTCAGACATCCCTCAATTGTTCTTTCAGATGTGTTATGTAGGACAGTAGGACCCTTTAAGCCCAGAAATAGACCATACGTGGAATCACAGGTTGGATTAAGGTTGGAAAAGACCTCAAAGGTTGTCAAGTCCAACCTTTGACCAATCACCACCTTGTAAAATAAACCACGGCACTAATTGTCACATCCAGCTGTTTCTTGAACACTTCCAGGGTTAGTGACACCACCACTTCCCTGGGCAGCCCATTCCAGTGCTTAACTGCCCTTTCCATGAAGGAATCCTTCCTGACCTCCAACCTAAACCTCCTTGGAGGCGTTTATTGGTGTGGTGCTTCTAGAACCACATGAGAAGAACCTAAAATATGCCCCACCCTAGATCATAATGTACCCAAACATCCTTATCTTTTAACCTTAAGAGCCGGAGGGGAACCAATGGGACCTTCATGTCCCAGAAACTGTAGCTGCAAGAACATAAATGGCACCAGTTTCCCCAGGGCTCCAATCAGATTTAAACATTTCAGTGTAAGGAGAATTTCAAGAGGTGCATTGACTGATATTATTGAGATTACATTTAAAAGTATTCATGTACTGTGAGAAAAAAGTCTGATTCTGTGACACCATCAGCTAATAATATCTGTTATGCTCCTTGCATGCTGATTCACCTAGTCCTTCCTTGCAAAGGATGTTCAGCTGTCCTCTTACCTTTGCCTCACCTCAGTTTGCTAATCCATCTTCCCTAGGAGTGCCATGCCAGTATACTGTGTGGACTGGAACGTGGACTATAACCATATTTTCAAATGCTAGATGATTTTAAAAATCCAGCTCAGACGTGTTCAGTATTCGTAGAGGGTTACATGGCTTCCAAGCAGGAAAGCAAGAGGAAAGATATTGTCTGTTGCTCACTGACCTGTAATAAAAAATAAAAACCGGTACTCTGATCTTTCAGTGTGGAAGGTGGCCAGATATCTTCAGTTCTTCCTGGACAATGTAGTGTTGATTTTGCATGTCTCAAAGACATCACTGATCATCTGCTTGGAAGTTTCTGCTTTAAAAATTTAGAATATTTTTAAGTTTTTCCATCTCCCATCATGTGGAGCATATTCTTGCCAGGAAGATCAGACTTTAGATGTCTCAGTGTCATCTTTCTCAGTTTTTAGGACTTTGCAGAGGGCTGTCAACAGGTTTCAGTTGTGGACAGAGGAAAATGGCAAGGACCAGACTGAGTGGTTTCAGAAGAGTATGGTCTCATTTAGATGAAGGCAGAATCATGGGGTGGGTCTGTCTACCTCAGACAGGAAAATAGAGGTAGAATGAATTTTGCTGCACTTCCTGGCTAAGGTGACATATTTTCCTCTGTGTTTGGAGAGTGAAAGGTCAGATCAGACGGGCTCTGGAGAGTCTCATTATAGGTGATTCCAAATTCCTGATTATTCCAAAGATCATTTCAAGAAGGCATAGCACTTGATAAAACAAAATGGAAGAAATTCCCCAGACTTGAACGCCATGGACTTTTTAACCTTTGCCCAATAGTCCACTTCACTAGAAAGCAGTGGAACACTGGGTAAATCCCTTAGATTTTGAAACAGTAACATTTCCTGTCTCTTTTCTTTAGCACACATCCATGTGCGTGTGCGTGTGCGTGTGCGCATGCACACACACAGACAACACAGACATATTTATCTGTCTATATATAATCTTCAGCGGAAGCTCATGTACAGGGGAAATCCTGGGAATAATTAAGGAAAGGATACTGCATGCTCCAGCAGACGGAATACATTTTTTCATTTAAAGCAGGTTTTTATTTTTTTTCCCTTTACCACCAACTTGCTGCAATTAGGAGGTTGTTGGAGAGATATCAATTGAGATTTGGGAACTGTTTTTTCAGGAAATGTTTTGAATTAAAATCTAATTGGTAGCTTTCTTTGATAACTATTTTATTGTTGGGTGCAGCTAAATAGAAATCAACCACAAAGGGAACTCAATTTTGTTTGTCATTAATTTTAACTTGATTTCACAAATGATTTATATACATGATATTTTCCCTATTTGCTCTGCATCATTCCTGAGCATTTAGACTGATGTAGTGTCATTTTTCCATTTGTTTATGCTGTTTTAAAATATCCTGCATTACTTCAAGCATGGCAGTCAGCAAAATG
The DNA here is from genome assembly GCF_029207755.1 of Chamaea fasciata. Taxonomy (NCBI): domain Eukaryota; kingdom Metazoa; phylum Chordata; class Aves; order Passeriformes; family Sylviidae; genus Chamaea; species Chamaea fasciata. The sequence continues at coordinate 12,811,363 of NW_027094092.1, forward strand.
GTGAAGAAGGAATAGGTGGAACAAAATGATATTTCCTGCATTTTATGAAAAACTGTGGAATTAGCAATCCTGAGGACTAAATTTCATTGGTTTACCCAAGACACATTTGGGTGTTGCAAACAAAGGAAAAGTAAACCTGCACTGCAAATACATTACCATAACAAAGCACAGTTTTGACGAGATCAAATTGCACAAGAACAGTGTGAAAAGCCAAGGGTTGGATGCACAGATGCACGCTCAGGTTACCCCAGTTAAGCATGTTACCAGGAGGATGTGAACTGAACCTTGGCCACGTGTGAACAGTAAGCAAATGGAAATGTGATCAAAGTCCATGGACCCTATGGAAAAGGTGAAGGATACCTGCAAATTTGCACTGGAAAGATTAATGCATAATTTTGTGGAGGGGAGATGGATTACAGGCATGACAACAGAGGTGTAATTTTACTAACAATGAATGCCAAATAAGCTGGGCATGCATGACCCCTGCCAAAACACACTTGTCCAAGTCCAATTGACTCTATGGACTTTGGATCTTGCCCATGGAATGTAAGAGAAAACAGCCACTTGTGGAGGCCAAAATCCTTATAAGGCAGGCATAGTTGATATTTTCCTGGAATTAATTAAGACTGTCATTTGTACCAGGCAAAGGCAGGTATATAAGTGTTCACTCATTGTGAAAACACAAATATTGAAAGCCGTTTCTCTTGAAAATTGAGTTAACAGGCAAAAATACAATAGGGGTTTCTTTGAGTACTTGCAGCTGAAATGCAGTTCTACTTAGCAGTAAAGAGAAGGAAAACATCTCGCTAAATCACTGTATGGGGGACCCTAGCATTCCCCCTCTTCTGATTGATTTAGGAATAAAATAGATTTCCCTTAATGGGGCATGACAGCTGCAGAGATGTACCTTTCCCAGGAGTACCTAAGCAGGATCCCACTCCTGCTGCCCAGAGCACTCACTCCATCAGTCCAGGAAATCTGGCAGGAAGTGGAGAAGACTCCATGCATTGCAGTCTCTTAAGTAACAAACCAGCCACACCTCCACTGCTTTGGTGTTGTGCACAGTGCTGTCTGAAAACCTGTTGATAGTTGTAGTTTGGTTTCTGCTGTCATAAACTTTTTTGGCTCTGTAAGACATTAATTAATTCAAATTAGGTTGTCCCCCTGCTTTATTTGGAGTTATTTGCATCGTGGTTCCACTCAAAAAAAAAAAAAAAAAAAAAAAAAAAAAAAAAAAAAAAAAGGTGTTTATATAAAAAGGCAACCTCCTCTCTTAGCAGATGTGCCCTGCAAGTGCTTTAAGTCAAAGATGTTATGGACTTTGGTGACTGAGATATTTCTCAAATTCTTTTTAGCTGTGGTTACATTGCAAAGGGAGATTTGATTTATATGTCTTCTACACGTTTTCAGTACACAAGGCCTATATACATGAAACTAAGGCGAAAAGTTGGCCATGGAAATGAGGCTAAAAGTTGACCATGAAATTTTCTTTTACATTTTTAATACTGGTAGTCATGTATAAGAAAAGAGACAAGCGGTTTGAAAATAAAGTCTTTTCACTTCTTAAATAAGGAGCTATAATTGGGAAATTGCTGTGAGACTGTAACTATGAACAGCAGTCATATGGTTTTTATACTTCTCAGATGGAAATTATACATATCAATGTTGCCTTGCATTAACTTTAAAAATATTTGTCTTTTACAAAATATTTTTTCAGGATGTTTAATTAAATTGAAGTGGATTTGATCCAAAAAAGGGGATTCCTTTGATAGTTTTATAAATTCCTCACTCTCACTGTGAACTTCAGAATTAGGAAGATCTTGAGAGCTTTGAGATTGGCATTTGAATTGCATTAACATATAATTTTTTGCCAATTTTGCCTGTGCTTAGGAAGCATTTTGTCAGTGTTTTCTGGCAACTACCTTTGCTCATCCAGTGCCTCTTTTGCCTCTGTACCTGTATAATCACAGGTTACAAAGGCAGTATTTGGTTAAAAGTGTCACATTCCCAATGAATTTCCAGGTTCTTCTCATTACTTTCTGAACAGAGGCTATTTGTTCCCAGGAGAGTGTGATTGGTGTACATTGGTGCATTTTCTTGTGGAAAGGCACCGCTTAGGTGACAGAACCTGGGGCTTGGATTGCCCTTGTTGTAGGAAATTACATGTAGCAGAGAAAGGTCACAGGACCAAGGTCCCCATTGCCAGGAGGTTCCCCCTGAGATTTCTGTCTTTAGGCTTCTTTGCAACTCATGCTGTTATGGCCACAGTATGAATAGTTCTGGAAATGTACACAGATACCAGGACCCTGATGGGATTTAACTGCATCTTCTAACAAGTAGTATTGCTTTCGGTTTGGTCAGCAACAAGAAAGTGAAGGCATTTCTAAACCACTTTTGAAAAAGGTAAAAAAATAATCAGTTTTTGGGCAACTTTGGCCATCTGAGATCTATTCCAGAAATCTGAGTAAGGTTCTTTAAGCCATTTTACCTTGGTCTGTGAAAGAAAAATCAGGACAGGTGATGGTTCCACACTTCTTAAAAAACTTTGGGAAGGGTAGAAAGAACTCATTGTTGCAGAGCTTTATCACAGAGAGCTTTTTAGAAAGAGGGGGAAAGTCATCAATAGGCCCATAAATCCCTCTCTCTGTGTGAGGGAAGGACAAAATCTCCATGGAAGAACTCTACCCGGGGCTGGTAAACAATCACTGGTGGCTGGGATATCGGAAGGTTTTTTTTTTTTCTGTCTTCCTCACAGTGCCTTATTTACTAGATCAGGCCTGAAGTTTAGCTCTGTTTGCTATCATGCTTCCTTCCACCAGGGAGTGCCAACTAAACAGCCTGTGTTCTGCTGCCTGGGGATACCACACAGTAGTGGAGTGTATAAAATATACACTTAATCCTGAGTGCTTTTCTGCTCAATTCATTTATGAAAGCAGATTTTAAGGCCGGTAAAATAATATTGAGCATGCACACGACAGAGAAAAAAAAAATCTGTATCCAGAGTATTTTTAAGTAAAGGGGTTTTAGAAAATCTGTGCAGACATGCTGGCTTTTTACCTCCTCTTGTTTTAACCTATGACTGATTCATCAGCTGAAGTGTAAAGAAACAGATCTTCTTATGGTAATTGATTCTCAGGGGCTATTAGTGTAAACGTAAATGCTCAACATAGATGTTACGTAGGTGGGTGATAGAGGGAAAACATAAATTGTCAGCAATATAAGGCAGTCTGTTCGTACCATAGGGTGAGAAAGTGAAGAATGTTAGAAATCAGAGACTCAGAAATACCTCCCAGAGTTGGCTGTCAGTGCAGTCTCCCATTGTGAGTAATTATAAGAAACATACTGTGCAAGAGTCGATTCTGGTCCTTCAGCTCAACAGGCAAAACACTTAAATTTAACAGAGATTTCAGGTAAGAGTTGCAAAAGAGCTTAGAAGAGTTAAACACCTGGCTACCACTGACATTCTAAGGGATATAGGACCTAAATTTTTGATACTACTGAAAACTGTTAAAAGTTTTTATTCTTCTGTAGCCCTGGACTAGAATTCATTTATCTTCAAAGCAACTGGAGTTTTTAAACTTGAGAATAGGAGTAGAGCATGGATTGAAAACCCAAGACAATATTCTAGTTGACCTAGCCATTTAAAAGTGGTAAGGTTGACTCCAATGTAGCAGATGAAATGATAAAAACTGTTGGGTTTTGCTTGTTTTGGTTTTGAACCCATACAGTTTTTGCTTTTTATATCTTCTTTAGAAGTCTAAGGCGTTATAACTTTTTTTTTTTTTAAACAAAGATTAAGATTTTATATCATTGTATGCCTTGAGAAATCAGATCATCCAGGGAAGCAACAAATAAATTTTAGGAGTTGTGATAAAATTAGAAGACTGAATCATAGTGCATTTATCTAAATAGTCTGGGGAATTTAATCCACATTATTGTTGTGTGTATGAGCTGCATCTGGATGTGACTGCAGGAGGACACCCTCCTGTCTCCACTGTCCAGCGGGAATGTTGCATGCGCACATTGTGACACAGGCCATGCCAGGATGAACGGGATCAGCCCCTGCACCTGGGGATAACAGGAGGAAACCATCTTTTAAAACTCTCTTCCCCATCTTGCACACAATTCCCAATCCTCTTCAGAAAGACCCCCAGGCAAAACTCCTAGGCACTGCAGGATCAAACCTGTACTTAGTAGGAGATATTTTCCTCCCTTATTAATTGTGAAGCGTCAGTTCCCAGCAGCAAGCACATTCTAGTATCTGCCTTTTTATGAAGATATGGGAACCACAAGGAGTCTGGGTTTCTAAATTCTTTTCAGATCCTTTATACAAAAAAAAAAAAAAAAGTCCAGATGTTGCACAAAACATTTAAAGAACTTTATTTGAAAAACATTTTCTTTCTAAATGGAAGTTTATGCAGAGTACAATTAAACATGTTTTTCTAACTAAACATCCTAGTTTGTATCTTGTGGCAGGGAAAAATAAATATGTAAAAATAAAAACCATCTGAGACTTTGCAGTTAATTGTGGTGTGCCAGTTTGAATCAGATCCCCCAATGAAAAGACATGCATTTTCCCCGCTGTAATCCCAAATTCCTAGATCTTCCCCCAGGACCAAGGTCTTCAAGCTGAAGACTCAGTCCTGCATTTGAGAGAGAATATATCTCAAGTTTCCTAAGTTCTTCTGCTGGTTTTTCTACTCTTGCAAATTGTACCATGCCAATCCAATTACATCTGTGAAAGTACCAAGTGAAAATTGTTGTGTATCCAGTAATGTCTAGGTGTAACTTTCAGAACTGAACATTGATTTCTGTATATTTACCTTAGGACACATTACGGTTTCCTGGCTTTTTGAGACAGGTGCCTTTCTAAAGGCCAGTCTGCTCCAAAGTCCTTTCCCTTCTCTTTAAAGACAGTTTCCAGTTCTCCAGTTCTGAGGGGCTTTTCCCAGCCTTTCCACAATCTTGAAGCAAATAATTTCTGGTTTAGAGATTACCCTGATTTGCTTTAGAATAACTTTAAGGTGAATTTTTCATCAGGGCCTGTAATGCATCTAAGTCCTCTGAACCCACTTTAACTCTTTACATTGCTGATTTTACACATATTAAAATGAAAAACCTAAACCTTTTGATGAAGGTGGAATTAAAAAAGGGCAGAAAATACCTTAGTCTGTCCTTTGACAGTACTTTCTTTTTTTTTTTTCCTATGTCCAGTAATGGATATTTAGTTTTTTCTTTTTTTCATCAAACATGAATTAATATTTTCTATCCTAACCACCTTTTATTTGTTTTGACACTAATAAGACATTTTGTACTTCACCTTTTTTCATCTAAACCTTACATGTTCATCTATTCGTATACATCTTTAGTCAACCCTGTTTCTATTTTGTTAGTCTTTTTTTTCAACTTCTACTATAAGGAACTTGAAACTTCTATATTGCTTTGTTACATTTTCTTTTTCATCTCAACTGAGATAGGTGGCAAGTGTGTCTTTAATATTTAATGGCGTAACCACCACTTTCTCCAAATCCTATTTTTCATACAATTTATTGAATCAGTTTATAAAAAACTATCTATCAGATCCCTCAGCTGATTTGCCATCCAGCTCCTGTTATTCCCACCACCCTTTTTTCTTCTTGCATGCCATGAACTCTTTTGGTTTACTATCCCATCTGGAGCTTTGCTCTCTGTTTTCTGAAATATGTCTATGCGACATGCCAAAGAAGTCTGCTTCTGCCCTACCTTTTTGCCACAGATGGTTGGATAAGTAAACTCATCTCCAGTCCCTTTTGCCTTCCTTATATACCACAGTCCTTCTTTTCTCTCTTGCAATTATCTTTTAAACTCCAGGGTCATATTTATAGCAATAGATGGATTTTTATCATCACTTTATTTCAAACCTTGTTTGAAAATTTCCTTACTAGACTAACAAGTCAATGCTTTTGGATTAATTTCCTGGATTGCCATGGCAGACAGTTTGGGGAGCAGAGTTGTCAAAGACAAAAGCTCTGGCATTGATACGGTGTGTGGCTTAAGGCCTTCATCTCTTTCTCTGCTTATTCTCATGGTTGCTTCTGGAAGTTACTGGAAGAACCAAAGATTTTACGAAGATGGATAAGTTCAGGCTGCTCTAGTCCAACTGTGTACAGCTGCCCTCAACACAGTATCACAGTGGTGTGGTGAGGAAACACAGAGTGGAGAGGGGAATGACATCTTCTTAACCAAACTTGACTAAGAATGACTTATAAAAGAACCTTCAACAGTGCTTCAAGAAGCGGGTATTGCCACTCCTGAACTCTTCCTGTGATGATGACTGAAGATATATAAAAATAACACAATCTAAAGTACATTGTAACTGCCTTCTCCACCTGCCAAGGGTTTTACCGAGGGGCAGTCTCTTCCTTTGGAACATGCCTGGAAATACACATAGAGCAGGGTTTGGGTATATTTTTGTTTTTAGCTTTAGTGGTGAAAATATTTCTATAATCAGACATCATTTAATTTAGCTATGACTTGTTCTCACATTAAAAATTTAATGCATTAGTATTACCTGTGAGTCATCTGATATATGATGACAATAACAGTGGGAAGGTTTTGTTGAGACCATCAGTTTGACTGGATTCAAATCTTGTAGATATCACTTGATGTCTTCCAGTGTAAGGCTGGATGCAGCTGGAATTTTTTTCAGTCTGCTGAGAAACACACTGAATTTAGATGAACATCAAGTTGGAAGTCTATTTTCTTTCAGCAAAATTTCTTTATGTAACACAAACAGTGGGAAAGAGTTTTAAGCAGTTAAAAAAATTAAATATGCATCATCTTTTACAGGCTGTTAATGTATCAATCTGATGGGAAACCACTTTGTCCTATCTTAACTCCTCTACACTTCAGTTTTCATTAGAACCCCTCTTGTTATAAGAATAGTATTTTTATGTTTGGTTCCTGTTGGGGGTTAGGTTTGCTCCTTCTTTCTCTAAAGAATTTTTTCCCCATCAGTTACCAAGGAGACCAAGTGTTGGATACTTGAGAGTACTTAACCGAAACAAAGAGGTGGACAAAGTTTGAAGGGGGAGATAACGCAGGTAAAAGACAGAGCTTGAGGCAGCTGCAGGCTACTCTTTTTTCTTTTCGTCGATTGGGGAGAGAGAAAGGTTGGGCTGTTGCTGGCTAGAGGAGTTTCACTGTGGCCAAAGGGATCCAGTCCTGGGAAATCTACTATCACCAGTTCAGCCTGAATCCTGAGCTTTCTCTGCCACCCGCAGGAGCTGGGCCGGCCCTGCCCGGCTTTGGCTTCTTCGGCGCTGCTCCTCTTGCTGCAGCGTGACCCTGCACCCCCTGCGCTGCCGGGACATCCTGCCCCTGCCTGCCGGGACACCCTGCCATCCCAGCTACCAGCCCGGGACTTTTCCACTGTTCCAGCTTGGTGCTCTGAAGATCCTGCAAAGGCACCTAAACCAAACTGCCCTGGGTTTTGTGAAACAAAGCCCTCAAGGTTCTTGAAACTGTTTTCTTTTGTTATTAATGCTGTAGTTGTTTGGCGGGGTTTTTTGGGTTTTTTTTTTTGTTTTGTTTTGTTTTGGTTTTTTTTGTTTTTTTTTTTTTGCTTTGTAATACATACTCGTAAAGAACTGCTATTCCTATTTCCCAAATCTTTGCCTAAGAGCCTCTGATTGTAAATTTATAATTGAAAAAAAAAAAAAAAAAGCGGAGGGGTTTACACTCTCCATTCCAAAGGAAACTCCAGCTTTTACCTGGCAGATACCTGTCTTCCCAAACCAAGACAGTTCCTGAGATGATGTGGAGAGGATGAAGTACAGACATACACATGCAGTTTCAGTTTCTTTGTCAATTTTTTAAATTCTTATTTGCATTCAAGTTGTCTTTCTTTTCAAGCATCCCTTGTACAACCAATGTTTTCTTTGATTGGATTCTATTGTGCTGTCAAGCCTGGTTTAAAATACAGTAATCTCATAGATACTTACAATTATGAATATCTTCTGAATTCACAAACATATTAAAGATGTGTAGGTAGAAAATTAGCTGAGAATCCCTACAAACTGCACTTAGAATAAATATCCTCCTTTAAGAGAAGTAGGATGCCTTTAAAAGTCAACAGTTGTTTTGGAAGTACTTTGTCACATTTATGAAGCACTGCATCACATTTATGGCTCACAGTGTCACGATAAGTTGTCCAAAGTGCCTGTCAGCTTGCCTTACAACTGAAAAAAATGGACACCTCAAGACATTACCTTAAAGAGTAAAAGGCAATTTTCAGAGGTTAGCATATTTTTCCTTTTTTCATGAGACCCAAGCAGTGTCATTAAACTTTGTGTTTCTCTTTAATTTTTTTTCAGTGTAATTTAATGGAAATAGACTATTTTAATTTTTAAATGTGAAAAGTTATAAATAAAGGCATTTTAAAAAGTAAATAAATTTTAGGAGCATTTTTAAAGCATGCAGCTGTTCTAACACAAGATACCCTAGTTAGATTTTTTAATACAAACCACAGAGAGGTCAAAGAATCCAGATTTTTCTTTTTTTTTTTACTACCCATTCACGTTTAATGCAAATTCCAGCAATATATTCACACTATTTCTTTAGGCAACTTCAGAGTGCCAGCAGGTAATTGAGTAATCTGAGCCAATGCTGCTTATGTCAGGAGCCTAAAGAAATACCCTGAGGATGATATTTGGAGCTGACTTATCCTATACTCCTGTTTCACAACTGAGAGGAAGATGAAACTGTCAAATTGTAACAAACAATAAGAAAATATCTAATAAGAACATTTTCCTGCTAAGGATTTTGTTCATCGTGAATCCTCCAAAAGAATTTATTTTGATTTGCCCCAAACATTATTAATGTGTACCACAAACAGGCAACAAGATGGCTTTTCCCAGCATCAAGAAAACATTTTCTTGGGACTGTTAGTTCCCAGAATCAGGTCTCTACTTTTTATTTTGTTGTTGAAAAACAAGTCTCTGTCTTCAGAGTTGAAAAAGGGGTTTAATAATAGATTCCACCATTAGAAGTTAGCCAGGAGAAAAATAGTGATCTCTGTGGCAGCGCTAGCTCAGAGAATTTTTATGTATGAATTATTCCTCCTCTGGTTGGAAACATGTCAGAGCAATGATACCATCAACAGTAAACCTTGTTTCACTATTGTTTGCAAAGACAAATAAAAATAAAAGGAGGCTTGTCTCCCAGGGTAGGAATAAGAGATGTCACAGTTTTAGTAGCAAAGACTAACAATTTAATTTGCTGAACGAGGGCTTCAACTTTCTAAGTTCAGGCAAGTGCTTTTCTAGAGTGTGTCCATTGTGGATGCTTGTGGTATGGCCATCCCTGAGAATTGCTGCATTTTCAGCTGTTATCCACCCAAAAAAAAAAGTTGTTGCTTATCATTTGAGAACACGTAAATAAGTTCCTACTTTAAGACGTGGATTTTATCTGAGGGCACTGCCTCTCCCTGGCACTCAAGGTGGATACTTGAGGTTGCTGGGTTTTAGTATTTCTTATTGCTACTTCACTCATCAGCTTAGGGCCCTTGCTGTCAATATCTGTTTTTTTTTCCTAGAAGGGAATGTAATGAAATGCTTTCTATACAAGGCAGGTTGAGGTATGACCCCTTTGTGCATGCCTGTGTGCCAAGCCACATCCACCAAGTCAGGGACCAGTGATTAATCTGGGGGAAACTTTCCACAATGTTTCCTAGGAAAGGTCAATTGGCCAAATGCATAAAGGAGCAAGAGTTGTCTTTGGAGCTTTCCTAGTGCCAGCCTCTTCCACAGAAAGGGTAACAACACGGAGTGTTTTACTACAGATATGGAGTCTTCTAGGTCTGATTTGCCGGTATCAAAGGCCCTGGGACAATTAGCGCTTAACTCTGCAACTGTTCTGGAGCACTCTGTGGTCACACTGCTCTGCCCTCTCTCCTGGCCGTCCCTGTGCCCTCCTGCTCTGCGTTTACATGCACCTGTCTCCCCATTAACACCTCGTTAAGGCACACACCTGCTGTGGTTTCACTTAAACCCACTGCACTGCAGCCATTAACCCTGTGTGTTTCATTACCAGGCGCTCAGCACAATGGGAGCACTGAGTAAGGTTCACTAATGAGTCATGCAGCCAACAAAAACTGAGTTTGTACGGGTGACTCCTTTCGGTTCCATTTCTTCACACCTCCCCCCCCCCCCCCCTTTAATAATTGATTATGTATTAAATATATTTGCAGGGAAAAAAAATACATGAGTGCACATGCATTAAATCCAGCTGAAACGGCACAGTTTTTAGACAAAATACTAATGGATAGAAATCAACTACATATTTATAAGTGGTAAGAAAGGCAACAGTGAAAAAACACAGCTTTAGGGCGTAGAAGACCTTGCTACTCTTCCAAAGTTTGTCAGACATCTGCAGATTCACCAGCAAGTTGTATCATCTATCTCTGCCGTTTCCAATAAATGAAGTGTATCAGTGCATGTGATTAGGCCAGGATACACATACACACCTCCCCAAAAAATAAAATGCAAAGCAAAGCGCAGCACAAAGCTCTACAGTATCAACCATGCTGAAACAAAATCCAAAAGAAGTTCATTACTATTTGCAGGAAAAGCAAACTGTTATAGGAGCAGCTAGTGTGATTGATAGAAAGATCAGAACAAAAATTGTCATGGCAATTTCTCCAGCAGTTGCACTGACTTTGTTTCAAAATCTTCAATTACAGTGTGGCTTGATTAGGAAAATGAACTAGATAAGCAAACATGGCAGGTGATTGCTCCCTAACTGTGTAATCAAGAAATACCACAATCCATTATTTGATCATAATTCTATGGATCTACCACAAGGAAAATGTAAGCTCTGAGGCTTATTTAGCATCAAAGGTTCGCCTTCCTGTTAGACAGCTAAATAAAGCTATTAAATATGCTACTTTAATAGCACACTAAGAGGGACCCTTGGATGTATCCATACATTTGATCAATGATTTGCTGCAAATTGCATTACAGATCAGTATTTCTTACTAAACACCCATATGGAAGGGTAATTTGCTGTGTAATTGCTTTTCATCGCTTCTTTATCATGGACTGTTGCTTTCCTTGGTCCAATCTCTGATCCTTATACCACAGAAGACACAAGAGCTGCTCTTTCAAATTTCATGGTGCTTATGTTGCTTAGTATTATGGGTCTGTGCATATACATAAACTTACTCTGTGGAGAAACTCAGAAGATCTCTATGTCACTTGCATTGCAATTCTAATTGCAATTCTCATTTAAAGATGAACTTTAACATTAGGCCTTAATTTTACAGGGATCAGCTCAAAGAGATTAAAATTCCTGAAACTGTATCAAATTTAACATTTGCATTTAAATGCATAAGACACCCATTTGTTCTACTGTATCTTGATAACAGTTTTCCCTTTGGAATCTTATTCTCTCGTCGAAATATTTTTTTACTCTTACTATTCACTTGATTGGTAGCAATTTTGCTGGTGATCACAGATGTTTTTGCAGAATGAAAATATAGAGGAAAGCCACCTTACTATACAGAAACGGTGGCTATTCCTGTCCTTCTCATTCCAAATTCATACATGGAATGGAGATGATAATTCTGGTAAATATTAAAAGTACTGACGTGCAGTGCAAGGTGATCCACATATAAATCAACCCATTAAATCTGGCTGTAGAGTTTCCTCATTTCTTCAGCAGGAAAGCCCACCAATGGGGTGTTTTTAATAGGCATTGAAAGCTGCACTTTATTATTCACTGATATTGGGCTTGATTCAGTAAGGAGCACTAACTGCATAAGCAGACGTCAACTGCTATTTGGTCTGGTGGCCATGGACTGGAGAAATAAATCGAAAATCTAACAAGGAGCACAGAAGTAAAGATAGGGATTTTCTTCAAATGGTAGGAGGATGAGCTTTCTAGCAAAGTGTCCAGCTCAGTATTTTTCAATGTACATCTGGAAAGAAGAAATTTGGGGGTCTGTACAGGAGAAATAGAACATTATTCATTAATATCAGTACTGTTGGACTGTTTCTGAGGAACATCATCCTTGTTTCATATTCCATGGTCAGTATTTACTGATATTCATCAAAGAAAGCTTTGTAGGTTGCCACACTCATTAGCTACCTGGAGCAGAAATAGAACCCGCTGAAGCCAATGGGAAAGATTCTATTGAATTCTGACTCAACCTCTAGGCCTACCTGCATTGGGCAACAGTGTCAGAGCCTGTTAGGTTGGCAGCAAAACTGTGCAATCCATTTATTTCTACTTTCAACTGCATCTACGTATATTTCTTCCATCATAATCCCATATTCATATTAGCATGCAAACCTCTGCCTGTCTACAGCAGCAAAGGTTGTTCCCCATCCTACTAAGCCTCTAAGAAATATATGTTGAACGAAATCTTCCTCAAGCTGCTTGTTCCTGAATGCTGATCCTTTCTTTTTCTTCTCTGTTGGCAGAAAGATATCACATACTAGGCAGAATTATTCCCTATGGAACATTTTGTCCTGTATGGTGCAAACTTAGTGCAGAACCAACCAAATGCTGAGCATCAGAAGCAGGGAAAGGAGGGCTGGATGGACATTTTAGGTTAGCTGCTGGAGGAGACAGGCAGACACAGCACAGTTTGGGGTACAATTTCCTATTTTACCTGAGCCAGTGTAACTCTTTGTGGGAGCAGCAGCCCTGCTCTCACCTCTCTCCATGTGCCCCTGCTGAAGGCTCTGCCTGTTCTTTCATATTGGACTGAGTTGTACAGTCTCCTGACTGCCCAGAAATTCAGTCCAAATGAGTGATCTAATGGCAAGTGATGGGAGGAGGGCAGGGGGAAATGAAAAACTAATAAAAATCACCAAGCTGGCAGTTGTATGACTTATGTTGCAGCCAATGTTATTTGACCTCATGCAAAAGGAGTGGGGAAGGCTGTTGGCTGGGAGCAGCCAGGAGTGTGGGGTGGTGCAGATCCACTCCTTACAGGAGCCAGAAGAGGAGAAAACTGAACCAGCAGCCATTTATTTATGTTTTGGGAGCAACAACCACACAACTCTGAAAATGCATTACAAAATCAGGTAGTTTGAAGAGAGCTTTAAAATCACTCACAGCCCCAAGTCTCATACAAGGGGAGCATAATCACTGGAAATTACAGTCTTTTATTTCACTTTTGCTTGCTCTCTGAGTCTAGAAGATCACGAGTCACTGAAATATCCACTGAATTCAGCAGAAGATAATGGCAGGCTTATTACTGGGACTTAAAATCTTTAGAGCTTACTCTTACTAGTAAATACTCTACCAGTAACCAAATATACTTATCATTATTGGGAATTATGTAAATAAAATCAAAACCACCTGTCAGACAGTTTTATACTGGGGAAATAGAGTCTCAATTTAAAATGACATTTTAGAATTTATGCAATTTAATAAAACAATAAATTTCAATTTTTCCGCTTTTGTCATTACAAAGCTTATAGCCAGTTCCATGTGTGGCACCTACTTGCATTTCACTCACGGGTTTATTACAATGAGCATCACTTTAAATTAAAACCTTCGCATTTTCAAAGGAAAATAAATAGTTAATGGTTTCAGAGTTATTATTCTTTTCTACACAACCCCATAAAAATTTCCCAATGAAAAAGCTAATAGACCAATGGCGAGACACTTACATATGCAAATACGTTTCCGTGAAAGAGTTAAAGTGCTTTATAATATAAATTTGCTTTCAGTGCCAATATAATTAGATTGTAACAAGCAAACCCCTGCAACATAACACAGTGAAAATTTGAAAATTTGATTCTCCCTGGCAAACAACCAAGTCCCTGCGTGTGCACAAACCTGACATTAATAAGCTACAAGAGATTACATGATTTAGAAAAGAAGCACTTGGTGTTACAAAATCAAATAATAGATCTCTAGGCTATAATTAGGAGAATTGGGATTCAACAATGAAGTCATAATAATGTAATTTAGCTGTAAGTAACAGAGCCATGGAGTCACATTAGGAGGTGTGATCACATCTTTCAGCAAAGCTCTGCTGTGTAGACTTATTGCTGTTCAGTTTAGTCTAGTACACAGCAACCTGTTGGCACAGAGCTCAGGCTGACAGCCTCTTGTTCTCTAGGTGCAGTATGGCAAAGTGCCACCCATGCATTTTTAATTCAGTCCTGTGACTTTTAAGTCAAAACAATAAAATTATATATACTGAGTGTAGAGCTGCCTGTGAATATTTGTATAAATTACTGCACAGCGTGGGTTTAGTGGCCATTTAAGAACAGATATATTAGGGGGGGAAAAAAAAAAGGCAAAATAAACTGCTGGAGCACGGTGTTAGATTTCTAGCAGGCTTGGTGAACATGTACTGTTCAGCTACTTTACTCCTCTGTTACTGTGGTTAGGAAATTACTCCTTATCTGCAACTTATTGCAACTGCAGTCCCAAGCCTCTTTTGCTCGATTCTTTAGGGTAGTGTGAAGGGATTGCCTGCTCAGCCCTTGGTGCAGGTGTCCCACAGCCCATGGAAGTGGGTGACAAATGTCAGTGCACCTCTCAGAGCCCCTCAGCCCCACAAATATGGCCCTGCAGCCTGCCAGGCACCAGAGGTGGCCGTGGCAGAGGGCCCAGGAAACTCCGGGTGGACAGAGGGCAGCTGCTCACACTGGTGGTGAAAGGACATCAACCCCAACTCCACAAGTTTTGGGAAGGCTACCCTTTGATTTAGGCTATTACAGAGGAAGACATCACACCAGCAGCCCCTCTGCTCCCACCTCTGTCCTGCACAGCTAAGGCCCTTTCTTTGGCCCATTATCAGTTTAAGCTTATTTCAAACATTTTGACCACAACTGTTTCTTGGTCATTCATTTGTCACCACTGAAAAAACAGACATAGCACATTAATTTGTTGATTTTCTCCTTTAGGAGTTGGTGTCCAGTTAGAAGGGAAATCCTGCATCTTCAGCCATTAATTAGCTGATAATTTTCTTCTTTCCATGCGCACCTCCTGGCGGTTATGTTCTCCTCTTGGGGCTGTCTCATCCTACCTGTCTCTCCCTGTGTCCCATCCTGCTTTCCACAGGCATCCTGGAAGCATCTGAACTAAACACAGCTCCCTGATATTGCTCCACAACATGAGCAGGACAAGTCCAGCAGCCCAGCTTGTGCCCAGACTTGAAATGCAGCTTCACTCATAAAAGACACACACAGAACTTCAGTTGCTTTTTGGCTTCTGAGGGGTTTGAGTCAACACTTTTGGAGGAGGGATCTGCGGGGTCTGATTTGCTTCTTTTTAATTGTGTGGCCTACCAAATAGTGGGGGAAACAGGCACCAACTCTGCATCCAAAAAATACAAACGTGTTTGGAATAAAACTTTGAGATTGGTTGGTTACTTCTTCTTATGGTGTCACCAGCCAGGCCCACTGGTCCAACACCATTCTTGTCTTTTAGAGAAATCCTAAAGCTTTGGCTTCCACTCAGTCTTTGGTGCAACATGAGCAGCCACCTGTTGATCCTGTTGGTTCAATTTTATTTTTATTTTCAATTTCTTCCAATTACTGTTTATTTTATTAGTTCTTTATGGTTTTGCCATTTTTTGTTTTGATGACATTTTGATTTGTTTCAAACTGCCCTTTATTTTAATTTTCTTTCCCAAGCATGTTGATTTATGGCTGTTTCTTTTATTTCTTTTATGCTTTAAATGATCTGTTTGTTTTATTTCCTTTATTTGCATAGCACTTACTTTTCATGACCTTTTTGTTTCTGCAGCTGCTGCTGCTTCTGGAGTGCTAGTGTTTTTCTCTTACTTATCCACCAGGAAACCAAATCCCAGTGAAGACCAGTATTCAAACATAAAATGTTTTCTGTTTGGTATTTATTCCACAATATTTTAAATGGGTTGTGAGTTCTCAAAATGTAGAATCTAAAATGGTTTCTTTTTTTTAAGAAAAGAAACATAATACAGGAACTCTTTGTGTTCCTATCTAAAGATCATGTCTGAGCCACTTCTTTTGGGCTGATCTAACATTTTGGCAGCTCTTCTAGGAGCAAAGGCCTTGGTAATGAAGGCAGCATGAAGAACATTCTATCTTGTAATGGTCTGTCTATCTGTCTACAACTTTTAGAATAATCCTCATGGCTAGTGGAAAATACTGTCTGGACAGTTAAAAATGAGTATACTTGAAGTTAGTGAAATGCCTCATAGGAAATGTCATTTATGTTTAATCATGGCTAATGAGTGTGTGCTACCTGACAGGTGCATTTGCATATTGCAAACTCATGGGATATGTGTGTGTGTATCTGTAACTGTCCCTGACTATGGGCTATGTATGTCTATTTATTTTTATACATACCCACTCATACATGTTCATATAAAAATTAGACCTTGGTCATCTGCATTCTTTTAGTTATGGATCTGGATTACTTTTATTCTGCAAAAGCTGATGCTACTTCTGATTTTACCTAGCCAAATTATTGATATCAAGATTATTCTTGAAATGGATTTTGTCAGGTACAGTGGGAAGAAAATAACCACCTTGCTTCTTTTAAACCTAAAGTTGCTATTCTTTTAACAACAATGAAATTCTCAACATTGTATTTCATTTAATTCCCCATTTTTATGGTGCTGTGTCACAAATTGACATTTTGCCAGGCAAACAGGATTATGTACCAAATCACCATCTTTTATTTGCACACTAGGTGGTTTGCAGTGACCTGTTGAATGATGGCTGTATTAACAACCTGCTTCTTGAAATCCCTCTCTGCCCGCCTTAAAAACCTTCTTATGACGCCTTCCAGCATTGGTGTTTGCACTATCGTACATCTTTATGTGTCTAATATAAAATGTATATATTTATACATCCACACACGCCTGTAATGAGCCAAAACCAGAACAGCCTCTGCCTCAGCTTGTTTGCACATTATGCACATTCTAGGGAATGAAATCTGAGTGCTGTTCAAAGAGAAAGCGTGTGACTTAGCCCAAGGGCAGAAGAAAGTCATGTGCAACAGGTTACAGGATTTTACATAACTTTTGGTGAAAAAAGATTTTTTCCTCATTTTAGGATAATTCTAGGATATATTTTAGGATATTTATGGAAAAAATTGAATGTTTGTCCTCGCTGCTTCATGCATGTACTTCAGTGTACTGCAGTACAGTATATTGTTGTTTTTGCCATAATTAATGCAGTCTTTTTCTTACCTTCCCTAATATAACCCATCACAAATACACACACACACACAAAAAAAAAGAAGTCCAAAAGAGAAAGACCTTTTTTTTAATAAATAAAAATTCTTCCTTAAAAAAATTCTTTAAAAATTCTTCAAAATTCTTTTTAAAAAATAAAAGTTCTTTTATTTTTGGTAGTTTTCTTAGCTCTACTGCCCTCTTCATTTCCAGGGTTGGGGTGGGAATACTTTGAGCTGGCAAGTCCTTGCCATTGGACTCATGAGGGTCCTTATAGAGCAAAGGTCTTACACCCTGATGAGGGCCAACAGGAAAGGGATGTGGTCCCTGGCAGGGTGGACAAGGTGACCACCATTTCACTCATTAACATTATTAAGCTGATTTTCAGGCCTCTGTTCCAGGATCCTTCTCTGCCCATTGGAGAAAAGCTAGCAGTGGTGATGATGGTTCTTTGTACCCTGAGCAGGATCCTGACACGGTCTTATAAGAGCAGCAAGGGCTTCCAATTCCTAGTGCCCTGGAGAGAGCAAATAGCCAAGAGTTTTCAGCTCCTGCTGCACAGGAATAGCTCTGCAGAGTCAAGAAGACCCTGCAAATTGGGAATGTAGGAACACAGATTGGCTTGGCCACTCAGGGGAAGTTGGAAACAGGGTTAGTCTTGCCTTCATGTCTCTGTAAAACTTCTGATACCCAAAATCTGTTTAGAAAATAAATAAATAAATAAATAAATAAATAGGAAATAAATCCCAGAAAGGAGGGAACCAGGTAATTCATTCTCATGTTTAGAATTTACAATATCACTGGAGAGCACATAGACACAACCTCTCTTTGCACTGTCCCTCTCTCCCCAGGTTCTATGTTCCACTCTTACAGGGGTATTTTTTGTTGGCTTTTTTTCCTGTAAGTACTCATTTGCTACACCCGAAGTCTAGAATTCTACTTTCAATTTAACCATTATCCTGTTTCCCAATGTTTATGGGGATTTTATGATTTCTGGGAGAAGTAGTTACTTCAACGTTTTAAGCTGAAGGTCAAAAAAAGTGAAGAATTCAAGTGGACTCTCCAATAAAAATAACCATGTCCCAGGAAGAGCATCCATATTTCTAAGTTACAAAAGCAGCAGTTTATTAGATAGATATAATTCATTACAGAAAAAAAAAGGCTTTTGTTTCCAAGACAGTATTTTAAAAGAAATTCATCTCCTAGCATGTTGGACCTCACAGATTTTTTTTCAGTAAACAGTTAATACCAGTTTGGTCAATTAACAAAGACCTTCATTTAATCTCAGAGGGACGTTAAGTTGAACAGCAACAGGGTATCAATATTTTTTACAATAATATTTTGATCACTGACCCTACGATGACCACACTGGTGAAACCCACCATTTCATTCATTAAAACCTGAACATTTTAGGGAGATCATCACTGACACCAAGGCTTCCAGGCTGATGTCACAGCACACAGTGCTGTCAAGTGCCTTACACCAAAGACTCAACATGAAGGCTGTTGTATGCGCACAGCTCAGATTCTGATCCTAATATCTTCATCCATGTCTCCCAAAAATGAGCTGAAAGACTTCCTCAGATAGCACCAGTGTGCATCAGGCCTAATTACCTAATGCATGAATTTGTGCTCATTAATGCCTCTGTTAGGCTCGGTACCTAGAAAATATAAAACACACTTATTGCAGTACAGCTCTGCACTCCAGTCTAGGGTTCCTGCACCAAGAGTATATCCTGAATGTGGAAAGTGTCCTTATGCAAAGCTCAGATTGTGTTTGCTGCTGTTTTGCATTTGGGTTTTTTTTCAGCATAGTAAGGGCTTCAGAACAGCAGTGGAGCTGCTCTATAACTAACTGAACTCCTATACCATTAGGCAAATTAATTTGACATATAAATTATTTAAATTTAATCTGTGATTAGTTCTCCATAGGAGCAGTGATATCACCACAGAACAAGTATTTTCCTTTTTAGAGAATTGCAGCATGATAAATAAATGAATAAAGACTTATAGAAATGTATTCCAGCACATATGTTGAGAAGCATTCTTATCAAAAATCTTGGAAATCACAATATTCCCTATGGTCCCCCTAGTCTGCATTAAAAATAACTAAAGATTGTAGTCATCTTTTTTTTTTTTTTTTCAAAACATTAAATGCATTTTATGCAACAATGCCTCAGATGAGGCACAAACTCAACAGAGCTTACAAATATTAGACATTAGCTCTTTGCATTGCCTTGCTTCAGCTAACAGGCCCTATTGGTAACTAAGATGCATTGAAACCCAGTTTTCAGATTAAAATTCATGAAAGATTTCTCACATTTTCCCTGAAATGTCTATTGTTGGCTTCCTAGTAGTGGTGAAGGAGGAGGAAAGAGAGAAAAAATGAAGAAATGTGGTAAGTAGTACTACTCCATTTGCCTCAGAATGGCAAAAAGATTCTGTGTTCTTCTGTAATCAGTTATAATACCTCATGTTGCAGTCAGTAGTGTCTGTGCTGGCTCTTGATATTTGAACACAAATCACCCTGATAAAAATGAGATAAGATTTGATGATTTGGTGGTTGCTGCCCAGTTTTTCTTTGCATTCATGAGTCAAAATGGTTATTAAGGGGAACATCTTTGTTTAAGAGATCCACAACAGGAATAAATAGATAAAAAAGCTAACACAACCAATCTCTGAATGGTCAGGAAGAAGTTCACTTTTAAAGATCTAGCTCTGCTAGTCTCATTCATGATCACAAATCCACTTTACAGCTCATTTCCATTAATATCAGAAAAGTACTGACAGTAAATAGCCACAGAGGAAATAGGTAAAATTAAAGCCCCAAATCTCTAAATTTATTCTAGGTTTTTATTAATAGCCTCAGAACTCTGCTCATGTGTTTGTGTTTGCAAACAATAACAAACAGGACAAAAATGGGTTTTACATTTGCTCACAGATAAGCATATTCTTATCTGTTTTTCAAGCAGGGTGTGATCCCATTAACTTGTTTAGTTGATAACCTCATGTGACCCAACAAGCCCTCACAGAATGAATCCCTGTTTTTTTTAATCTTCCTTCTCTATGCGAGTGATTTCCTGATTCCTTCTCCAGTCGAGCTGCCTTGTTCAAAAAAAAGACTATTTCTTTCAGACCTGCTTAACAAAATATTGGAAGAGGATTGTTGGGGTGTTTTTGGGTTTTTTTTTCTGAGGGTGAGGGCTTGGGGTCAGACTGAGGTGCTAAGGATTTTGTATCAGGGCTTTTGTTTCTGCTTTTCTAATAAGGGCTTAACAAGAGCTATTTGGAAAAAAGAACCTGGTGAAATATTAAAAATTGCAAACAGAGGTTAGTAGGAAGAAGAATACAATTTCTGTGCAATTCAAAGCCATGCTGCAAGGCATGTTTGCTATAGGCAACACATTTCTATCAGCAGAACCATTCCAGAGTGGAAGCACTCAGTCTGTTAGTAGGCCTGGGAAATAAATGTGAAAGGATTTGAGAAATTCTCTTCTATGCAAACAAACCCCATTGCCTCTGCAAACTCCCCCACAAGTAGCAGACTGATATCTTTTAGGTAATTTTTAAATTATTATTTTCTAGAAGAAAAATACAAGGTTTGCTGGGGTTTTTTTAACTAAAAATTAAAATTTCAAAGGGATGGAAATCTCACCCTTAAATGGAAAAATGACAAAGAGAGGTAAAACTCAGGTTATTCAAGTTTTATTTATAGTAGCTATCAGGCACCTGAGAGCATTTCTTGATTCCCATGGCCTAAGTGAGTACTTTGACTGCTGTTCTGCCACTGCACAGAAAAGGTGGGAACTTTTCAGGCAAATCTCTCCATGACTGTGCTTCAAAACCAAAGCCAATAGGGAAAAGCCCGAGGAAGAACATTATACATCATCTAGAAGCTACTGTGCCCTCTGTCAAGAAAGGAAAAAGGATCCATTCAAAGGTCATAGATGTGTTTGTGTCGGTTAAGACAGCAGGTTGTCATCATCCCCTTTTGTTCACAGGCATCATAATGGATGAAAAAATCTTTACTTGGTTATTGCTTTAGAGAGAAGAACCAAATTTCTCCCTGAGACCGTACCAAATAATTACAGCTGCATCACTATGCCACATCAGTAATGACACAGGGTAATTTCACCTGAGGTTATTAGTTTGCAGGTGAAGTGTTGTCCAGGACTGTGGCAAGTGATAAGCTAGCAAAAGATGTGGAACAAGAAACGCTTGCCATGATTTCAAATTAAGGCCAAATTCTTGCGAAGAAAGACCTCAGAAACATTGAACAACTGGTAACTGCATCAGTTATTATCATCCCAGTAACACTTATTAAAGCAGAACTCAAAATTAATATAACTATACACATTTAAAATTAATAATTAGCCAAAATAGTCTTAGTAAAGTCTCTGAGCCATAAAAACCCTGACTCTCAGATCTAGAGGCCATCTTGCTAATTTTTTTAATCATGGAACCATAGAATATGCTCATCTGGATGTGATCCACTAGGATCATGATGTCCAGCTCCTGGCCCTGCACAGGACACCCCAGGAGTCACACCTTGTGCCTGAGGACATTGTCCAAACACCTCTTGAAATCAGACAGGCTTGATGCAGTGACCACTGCCCTGGGGAGCTCTTCCAGTGCCCAACTACCCTCTGGGTGAGAAACCTTTTCCTGATATCCAGCCTAAACCTCCCCTGCCTCAGTTTCATGCTACAGTGATGCTAGATTTCTGTGCCTGGTCCCATGGGCTGCCTGCCTATGAACAATATTACAGAAAATGATAGATGAGTGTACAGCAAGCACTGAGAACAGAAAGTAAGCCTCTTTTATAGGAAAGATATTCAAGAATCCGATTTTCTTTTAGGATGTCTTTCTCAGGATAGGATTTCATGGGAGGTTCCAGGAGTGAAGGGGGGGAGGAAAGGGTTGAACAAGATATCAGTATTCACCAAACTAAAATTTCCACGTCTGAAAAGTGAGCATGAATGAACAGCTGTGTGTGCAAGACAGCCTGGTACTAATGGACAACATTGCAAACAACACTGACAGCATTACACTGATTTCCTGTGTAGCTACTGAGAAGCTAATACATTAATGGTGGACTAATATGAATTAAAAACTAAAGACAGGCAGCTTTCATTCTGCCTTTCCTTCTGTCACTTATTTTGTACTGCCTGAATGAGCTATTACGGTCTTGTTTCCATGAGATGTTGGTTCACAAGGGTAGAGTGAGCAGACTCAATTTCACTGAAAGTAATGGAGTGAGATTATCCAGAATTATTTCCAGTGGGCTGAGTTTGTTACATTCCTTCTGTTGTGAGAATATAAGTAAACAACTAAACACCTTTACTGAAGGCTGAGAATCTTCACAGTCATCACCTCCTCCTATTTCCTAGGATTAGTCCAGCATTTTGGGTTTAGCCATGCTCAATTAACTCATCCAGGAATTGGTCCAGTCAGAAACAGTTGATTTAAGTGAGATAAACTGGGCATCTGTTTGGAAAAAAATGATTATCCAAAATATGCTTTCATCATGAGAAAATGAACTGTGCTATCTCCATATTTAAAAACATATGCTTCTAAATAGATTCCCTTCCTTTGAAAGCTTAAGAAACAGAAAATAGTAACATTTAATCCTAAAATGAAACAAGCAGGTATGAAGTAAAAATCTAGTAACCAGTGTGTTAACATCTTAATTTACTGGAACTGGGACTTGGTACCAACACCTTCATCAAACCACTGTAAAAACTGCATTGAATTAAAGCGATTAAACTTAGCAATAAAACCAACCACTG
This sequence comes from Chamaea fasciata, assembly GCF_029207755.1. Classification (NCBI taxonomy): domain Eukaryota; kingdom Metazoa; phylum Chordata; class Aves; order Passeriformes; family Sylviidae; genus Chamaea; species Chamaea fasciata. The sequence goes on from NW_027094092.1 coordinate 12,834,321, forward strand.
CAGAAATGATTGAAATATGTAGGGTGCTTGCATGTGTTTGTACTGGTGGCAATAAAAATGCTGCCATATTTAGTCACTGATTTGCTTTAGGATAGAAATAAAATCAGCTGACAACACTTGCCTGTTTTGTTTCAATTACAAAAGATTTTTCTCTTAAAAAATAGATCTAAAATTAGGGACATGGTAAATAATTAAGAGGGAACATCCATGGAACTGGAGAATACACGGCAATAACTATCTTTGCTAGGCGATTAAATACTGAATTGGAGCTGAAGCTGTTGATAACCTCAGAATCTCTTTATTGCAAGTGAACACCAAAGCTTCAGATACTATTGCTGTGATACTGGAATATGGATCAAAATGATAACAGCAAAAAAGAAATAATGATTTATTGCAGATGGGGTTTTTTCCTAATCTCTACTGCATTTGAAATATTTTGGGCTGATGAGCCATTAGCTAATTAATCTGCAGTTTTAAAAACAGAACTAAAATTTTGTACTTCAAATAGGCCTCAGTCCAGCCTCCAAGCACAGACAAATATGGATGCAGTGAATAGATTTTAAGTTTCTACACCTCAGTTACTGATCTCCCTAAAGTTCACCTTTGAACATTAAAAAACTCAAGAGCTGGCTATATTCTCCAAAGGAGGCCAGTGATTGAAAGCCGTGTTGCAGATTTAACTATTTGCAGCACTTAAGAACACCTGTTGACAGATGTAAAAAGGGGTTTTATTTTTCGGGATGGTCAAATAATCATATCGTAAAATGTATCTTCATGTAATCACATTTTAATATACCTGTTGGAAATAGTTAGGCCTCCACTGAATCTCTTATACTATCCAAAGTACCCATTTGCAGGTAATATAGGAAAATTTGCCAATAATCTGTGGTAAAATATGAATGGTACTGCTAATTCAAGTAGCACAGATGCAGCATGTGCCAATTTAGAAAATATGTAAAGCCAAAAGGCTACCAGAATCAATCCAATTTGTGCTGAAGTGAGGGAAATGTTGGCTTCAGATGTAGCACGATTGTGTACAGTTTACAAAAGAAAATAGGAGCTAACCAATCTATCAGGAGCAGACTTGTAAAATGGTCCTTAAAGCTCCTCATGGAATCCAGATTCAGAAGAGCTAAGAAAAAAATAATTAAAAAGAAGTAAAAGGATGTAATAATAGATGTACAGTAAACCAAATAAAGTAATTTCAAAGTGACTAGAGAGCAACAGTAAACGAAAAATGCCTTTGGGTACACCATCTGTTTATCCATTCCATATTATACCTTTTCATCACAATTACCTAAAGTGGTATATTTGTGTTTCTGTAATGTATGGAATTCATTACATAGTTTTGCAATGAAATTATCACACTGTGGCTGGGACATCTGCACCCTGTCATATATCATTCTATTCATTTCTAGTTAATTTAATCCTAATATCTGCCTACATGACAAGACAGATGTTCAGCTATACTGTATCTTCCATAGTTTTCTGCCTTGAAGAAACTTTAAGTCACTGAAAGAACTGACATCTTTCAAACAGACATCTCATGGGTTTGGGAAGTATGTGTGTGCAGATGTGTGTGTGTGTATGTTTGTGTTTATTTGCCATGCTCTTTTTTTAAAGAAATGTGTTTTACAAAACAAAAATCCACTACAGCAGCTTTTAAATACAAACATTTTTCATTCCATGCACATAAGTTTCCTTTGAAAAATGAGCTTTACTAATATTTTGGTATATTTGTTGAACAATATTCATAAATACAGAGTAATTCTTTCAAATTAACTTTTCATTTGAATGAGACAGATCTTTTTAATATTTTTTTCATTGCTGATTAGAAATTTTGGGCTAGTCTTCCTCTTTGCCTTTTGAGCCTTGGCCCCCAAAACATCAAAAGTCAATCGGGCTTTCTGGGCAGCACTGCTGCACGTCCTGTCAGACATGGATGGGCCAGCCAGAAGAAGATATTGGATTCTATGTACTTTAAAGCTGTTGAAAGCATCATGCAGATGGATCCGTGCCATTGGTCACTGGTAGGATGTACAGAAAGCACCCTTGGAGCACACTTACGTGGGATGAGGTGTATGACCACAAATGTAAAGCACTTGCTTTTCACCACTGCTGTCACATCCCTTTGCAAATGGCGCTGTCAAGGCCGTCAAAGAGCTTTGCTCTGCCTCCCACTTACAGCACAGCATCTTCAGACCAGACTTGCAGAAGGTCCTAGGCAGACATTGACACCTATCCCCCAGTCACCTCCCCATTTGCCACTCCTCAGCCCAATCTTAAATTCCTTTGAGCAGAAACAGCACCTGACAGTGCTTCCTCATTCTGACCTGGCTGAAGTCACACTTGGGACTTTGTGGTTTATGGGTCTATGGCTCTGTCAGTTAAATCCCTGTCTTAAGTACATTCATGTGTGTTCCCAAAATCTCAGCTCTATCCTATGAAGCTGTTAGCTGGGTAAATACAGGGAGTATCATCTGATGGCATTTTGCTGTCCTACAAATTATATAGGTGTTTAGAGGCCCCTAGATTGGGTACAGAAAGGTGCAAAATATCCAACACAACTCAGACAAAACTGAATTCTCTGCTGAAAGGGGATACTTTCATGGTAACTCTTTTCCAACACTTTTGAAGAATATGTAAGTTTAAATTCTATGCCTGTAAGCTGCCAGATAAGCCAGAAATAAATTATACCCAGCTGTTGTGTTGGATAACAGCAACAGATTGCGTAATGGACACCCAGATAAAAACAAACATGAATTGATTTAGAGTATTAATTATCTAAAAATGGCAACTGCTCTTCAAGTTTTTGGCTGATGATGTAGAGGGTGAAATAATTCAGTTAGCCTATATTCACCTCTGGCATGAAGAGAATTCAAGGGAAAAAAAAGCCCTGAAATTGCATCTAGCCTTTGGAATGGATTCTTTCAGTGTCCTCACAATTTAGGACCATGACATCATGATACAATTTAAAGCAGGACTATGTTAAACAGGGATATCAGGCTGGAGACTGGCCAACATTTGTTAACATCCATTTATATTTTAAAATTGTATGTTTGCTTCATCTGTATAGATCAGTAGACACTACTTTTCCCCTGGAGTCTATGAAACCCAGAAAACAGAAATCACTGCTTGCTTTGTATGTTGGTGGAATTTGTAACGCCATTTTCAAAGCTTCATAAAGATAGACTGATAGAAAATCAAACAGGTGCTGAGGTGTTTCAAACTGACAATAATTCAATGAACACCAGTATCTCTGGACTGCTCATTAATTATGTAAGCCTCTCTGCAAATAGCACAGCACACAACATTTGCTAACAATTATCATTTGTGTCTATTTCCACAGGCTTAGGAAAGGAAATAACTGTGGTATATGCTGGCAAATATAGCACGTTCTGACTCTGTGGCAGGAGACCTTCAGTTTTTCAGTAGTGACCGCTGCAGTTTGGATGGCAAAGGATGTGGCTCCAGTAACAGCTTTAGTGAAACTCCGCTGCCACCAAAAAATCTCAGCAGCTACCAATGACAAGTTCTTAGGAACCCCAGCCTTCTCCTCAGTGAAGAAGTGCAAAGGGATGACTATCAGGAATTAAGCCAAATTCCAGCACAGAACGGCTGAGTGTTGGTAGGCTGCCTAAATACATCTGAGAGGTTTTACGTTTCTAATATGGAATGGATTAACATTGGCAGTGGGCCTAACACCCTCGTGTGATATGAAACAGTAGCATAAACTCCAGGATTTTTGAGGATTGTAAGATTATTTGTTTGCTGAAGTGCATCTGTGTAGGGTTTTCTTAAAAAAAAAAAAAAAAAAAAAAAAAAAAAAAAAAAAAAAAAAAAAAAAAAAAAGGAAAAATTAAAAAGTACAAAAACCCTTAAAGAAACGGGAATTCCTGACTAAGACCGTTGCCTGCAATTCTTAGGATGGAGACAGGCTTCTCCCATGGGGAAAGTTGAAAAGTGAGATATAACTGGAGTGAACAAAGAATTCATGAAATAAAAGTACTGAGTATGAGATTAAATTTTTAGAAAAGTGAATATACAAAATGATTAGACAAACATAGATCTCTCTGTAGATCATGCAGGGAGACTTCAGAAAAATAAGCATTTGAGTTTGTTAGACTGGATGGCTTAACTTGCAAATAAGACCTTAAATAGAAAACAGCATTATTTTTTTTTTCTCTCACTTGAAGGATTTTTAAGTGTCATATTAGAAGTGAGTTCTTGGCAAGAATGGTTCATTTATCTTGCTGCACAGTTTTTGTGGGTGATGACTCAAATTACTCTGGTGACAGTGCAGGCTTTTGACATCAGGGATATTTGTGATGACATTTTGAGAAATTCTCGAAAGTTCCTAAAAAACTTGAGTAAAAAGACTCTTTTGTTATCTTTTTTTAAGGCACAAAAATCTTGGAGGTTGGTTTTTTCGGGGGGGGGGGGATTTGTTGGGGTTTGTTTGTTTGTTTGTTTGTTTTCTCGGTTTTGGGGGGTTTCTTGTTGTTGTTTGTTTGGAGGGGGTTTTTTTTGGCAGCTGCAAATTGTTTCTTCTTTAATTCAGACCAAGAAAGGAACAAAAGATCATGTTTTTCAGTGTTGAGCAGGGTTCTTTTTGTTTTGGTAAAGAACTTTAAAATACTCTTTTGTTTTGCCTTTATTGTTCCCTCATATATGTAATATATTTATATGTGAAACAGTAGACTCACTGATTGAATTAGAAACCTAGAAGTGAAACTTCCAAAATTCGAGCCCCAGACATGGAATCAACCTATTTGTGCAATCTTACTCAAAAACTTTTTAAACAATACCTATTAAGGAACTTTTTTGGGCAACAATCTAGTAACTGTGAACCTTAGTTGGCTCCAGGGTGAGCAGACAACTGAACAGGGATTTAGAGGAAATATGAAGTGGAAACAGTAAATTAAATACAATTTTTCCTCTGGATAAAGCATTAAATGTCTTTCAAGTCTGTTTCAAAGAACATTTAAATGTACCTGAACAAAACTCTACTATTTAGACAACTCCTAAAGACTGGTAAGGCAAAAGTAGAAGAATCAAAGGCATACAGAGGAAGGTTATGGTGTCCAAGTCTGTACCTATAACAGTATAACAGATTGATAAATTTGAACTGCAAAAGTTAGCGATTGCAGCAGAACAAGGGTCTCATTCAGCCTCCTTCATCTCTTTGCTGAAGCACTAGAAAAATAAAATTTAAAAATACATTCTTTAAAGCAAATCACTGGATTAAATAATCCTGGATGAATTTAACCACAGTGATTATAATTCTTTTACCTGTTCCTGTATAGATAAAGGGCACCAGTCTTTTATTACTCTAAGTTGTCATTACTTTCACTAGAAAATAATCAGAAAAAGTAAAAGCACAAAACAATGGGGTTTTTTGTTTCAGTATGTGCAAGTCTGAAGGCCTGTGTGTAATCTGGCAGCAATTTTAAGTGTCTCCCTCTGTACTAAAACCCTGTGTGCAAGGGCCATTGAACCCTATGCAGATCCAGGGCTCATAACTTTATTTAAAGTCAGCTGGGAATGAGTTCCCATTCCTGTAAGAATCTAAACATTCTCCAGGATAAAAATATAAATAAGTCCATGAGGATTGCATCTAACATTGTGAGAAAAGTCCGTCATAAAACTCATCTGGTTTCAAACCCTTTTCTGCAAAACACAAGACTTCAAACTCAGATAAGATTCAAGTGAGCTGGTGTTGATGGACGGCTTTGATATATTGCATGTAAAGCACATGGTTATGTTTCTTCCCTCTCAAGCCAAATACAGTTTTAATAGCAAGGGGCAAACTGGAGTGGCTTTGTCTCTTTTAAAAATTCATAAAGCAAATAGCTCAATGTAACCTCAGTGCCCCCTGGGTCTCTACAAAGCTGTCATACTATCAGTGTATGAAATATAGAACCATGCTAGAAAACTTCTTTTAAGTATGGAGTTTATTCATACCTGAAGAACTCAACACAAATCAATGGATGAGGATAAACAGAAGGAACATAGTCATACAGACCAAAAATTGCATGTTAGACTAGATTTTACAGAGGCTGGCTGTTCAGGGGAGCTGTACAAAGTTGAAGATGACTTATAGCACGCTGAACGAATAATCTACACCAATTCTTTGTGGAAATCCTTAGGGGTTAATCTGTATTTTTAAAATGCCCAAATTAGCAAAATAACTCATGTTTTTAAAATGCTATCCTAGATACCAAATGCATTCAGGACTTGCCCCCTGCCCTGACTCCTTGGAAGCCTCATTCACTACACCTGCTAGTCAATTTAACTACCTCTGTGACACAAATGATCCTTCTGACTGATTAGGCAACCTTTGGTGACACCATATTTGCAGCTTTCTGAGCCAGTGGGTAGCTCTGAAAAGTGACCTAAAAAAAACCAAACTTGAGGTTTCATCCTGACAACATGCAGCACTATTTTTTCCTGTTAGTTTTTATACATTTAAGTCATTAGGGAACTCTGAATGTACCAATTTGTTGCCTCAATAGCATGAGGTAGCAGCTAAATTTATTTGATTTTTACTTGGTGATTAAGGGAGGCCGATTCTCTTTTCCTGCCCTTTGAGGGAGCTTATGGTGTTATGGGGGGCATGTCAGCAATAATTAAGAAATATCCTGGTACAAATCCCAAAAGATACATATTTTTATAAGTAATTCCCCATGGAAAAACTTTAAAAATGATGTACTTGTTCTGAAAATGCTACAGGCCTTTTCTAAATAGATTATATTGCTGGTTTTTTTAAGAGTGCGTGACTTGAGGTGCACATTTTGCTTGCAATTCATGAAATCATAGCACAGTTATGCAAGGCAAAACACAGGAACAATCTGCAGTGAACTTCAATGCCTCACAAAGGGTTTATCATTCCGACAGCAACCCAACTTCCTATTTTATTCAATTGTAATGCAATAAGCATGATCGTTTCTTAGGTCACAACCAACAATATATTTTATTGGCTTCAAACTTGCTACATTTTTTAAAAATGTTCTTATGTGGACTTTCATCTCATTTGGACTCCATGGACTGAATTTCTTTTTCTCTTTAGATGTTAAGACTTTTAGTGTGGTACATGTTTCAAAATGTTTTCACACTGCACAATGCCTTAAGCCTTATGGTGGGTGTGCTTTGCACTCCAATTTTCCTAGCAACTTCATGCGGAATAACTGCATCACTTAGCAGGATATCAACCACAGATGTAGTCCTTATAACAATAACCTGTGTGTCAACCGATTTAAAGATGCTTCCATTTCTTGGTTGCAGTAAGTTTTGCCTAATTTAGAAGAACTGAACATCAGATATAAAAAATATTGGTCCAAACCCAAAGAACCTGTTCCATCTCCTCCTTAGAGGCCTGTGAAAGGAAAAGGAGGAAGGGAAGGAAATTAGAGCACATATAAATCAAGGTAAAAACAGAAGAGAAAAAAAAAATGAGAAAAGGCTAAAGACTAGAAGAGAAAACTTTGAATACAGACAGTAATTCAGTAAATCCGTAAGCATGAATTGACACTGGTTTTGCATGCCAGTCTGGGGTTCTGCAGTTGTAATAACCCCAGTGCATATATGGAACTTCTTTGGATACAAACTTGTTTAAAGCCCTCAAGACTTCAAATGCCCAGCTTAGAAACTTGGACTCCAAGAAGTATCCCTGTTATCCATCCCAGTAGCTATGACCTACTTTTTTTAGGGTCTACTGCCTTGTTGAACTAATGCTACACATTCCCAAAAGTAAGCTCCAACACGGAAAAGCTCACAGTACTGGCACTATGGCACAGTAAGCAATGTGCCCCTGTAAATGCTGGGGTGGAGGTTTTTCAGTCAGGACTGCTTGGAATAGTGGCAACCTGCTGTGTGCATTCCCAAGCAGTTTAGGAGCATCAGCTTAACCTCATACCACCATTACATCAGGTGAACTCATCACTGTTAAGTGATTCATCCTAGTATTACATTAAAAAAAAAACTATAGCTAACTTGGAATTGGATTCTGTATTTTCTAAATATGAAGATATTTTTCATCAAATCATATTTCTTACCTTGAAGGGCTATAGTTTAATTCCTGCGCTTCTAATCATGTATTAAAGATTTATCTTTTCCCTGCACATCACAGCAAGTGCAATAAAACTATACAATGCTGGTTATTTAAACAGCTATTTGTGGCACTTGTATTTATAACACATGTCAAAATGGGAAGGCAGAGGTTGAAAGAAATAGATCCAAGAACAAAACTCCTCGTCCTTCAGGCAATGAAGGTCAGGGCACATAATGGAGCAGTCACACTGACCCTCCCAAGGGAGCTGCATTTGACACACCACATTTTGGTGTTTTTTTCTTGTCCGTCATGGAGTTGCACAAAGCACTGAGCATGGTTAAGAGGCTGCCTTTTGCCTAGATTTTCAAGAGGGAGATAAAAGATGTAATCACAAAGATGATTATATTTTACATGTGGTGTTCTTCTGATTAATATTGATCTATTCATAAACAGCAAGAGCTCAAACACCTGAGAAAGCCTGGATCCAGGACGCTTTGCCCCAGTACCCTTTTAAAGGTAACTATATTTTAAAATAATATTCTGCCCTCATGACATACTCTGGGCCATAAGAAGATAACTAAATGTGAAATCTGGAACAGGGATCTATAAAAGCTGCCACAGAGGAGTGACTGACTGTAGCGTAATAGAGACCACCACATCTGTATGTAGAACCATACAGATGCACCAAGCAGTGGGTAGTAGTCCAATCCTCTTCTGTTTCTTCCACGTGGATACAGCAAGAAGGATTAGGCATAAGAGAAATTAGCTGTTAGAAAGTAGGTGATGCTTATTTAGAGACATGGACCACTACAGGAGGAAAGTCCTTATGAGTTTAGAAGAGAATATTCTCCTGCCAAAATCACAGCAGCAGTGTAGAGCCTTGTTGATTCAAAAGCATCTCTCTGTGCTACATCCTTTCTTCTATAAACATCCGTGTCATTCTCACAGCTATTGATGCTTCAATCCATCTTCTCTCTGATCACAAGTATTTTCTTAAATATTCAAGAGAGGGTGAACTACACCAAGCAGCACACTGATGTTCAGGAGGCGGAGATCATACCTCATATTTACAGTGTCTTGTACATACATGCCCTGCCTTCCTCATAATGTTTTTTATCCATATTCAAGGCCTTCCTTTAATAAAAGCAAGTATCTCTGCAGTTGTGTGCCAGGATCTGTACCTGTCTTCCTGTTTGTCTTGGTTTAGATAGACAGGTGTCTGCCAGGGAGGGTTGGAATCTCCCTTAAAATGTAAGCCCCTCCTCCCCCTTTTCCAAGTTATTATAAATTTGCAATTAAAAGGCTGTCAGGCAGAGGTTTTGGGAATAGGTATAGCAGTTCTTTACTAGGGGTATAAAAATACAGATGTTGTAGTACAGAAGAATAAGCAAACAAATAAACAAACAAGAAATCCTAGAAAACCCTGACAGAGTCAGAAATACAACCTGACACCCTGTTGGTCAGGGTGTTGGAAGCAGTCCAGAGTAAGCCCTCCTGGAGTGGCAGATGTGGTTCTGTTGGAGTAGAGATGGTCCTGTTGAAAAAAAAGGAGTCCAGTAATGGTTAGATGGGTCCGGTCTTCCTCCAGGGATCCGGTGGAGAAAAACTGGATACCTAGTGGGACTGTGAGTCCTTTTTATCTAGGTTAAGATGGTTTGGCTCCTCCTCCCTGTGTGGAGCAGCTTACAATAGTGCAGTGTAATGTGTAATGTCATTGATGAGCTCTTAATGGTCCATTAGCAGAAGACATTCCCATGGAAGTAGTGAAACAATGAAGAGATATAAGTCGCACTCCACCATCTGATAAGTGACAGTGACCCATTTGGGCAAAGATAAGCAATTCTGCTCCACCCAGATGGAATAGAATAATATGCTCTTTACAAAACCCATGACACTGTTATCTGTGCATTCTTGCACAGGTACAGATCCTCCTGCTTTGTAAATCCCTCAAGAAAGTCAAAGCAAAGTAGCTTTAGCACTCTTCATAAGAGTAGGGATTCAAGAATCTGGCTGAAGTTTTCTCTCCCTTTGATCTTCCCACAATCTTCCATTCTCACATCCATGCATTATTGCAGTTATGATTCAGGAAAACTCAAATTAAGCTGATGCTGTAGAAAGCTGGGCTGGAGTATAGAAAGCTGGCCATGTGCTTAAAGCTAAGTATGAACTTCTAAATGAACAGTCATGGATTACAATTCTTTTTTTAAATTACCAAAAGTATCCTACCTTTACATTTTAAAAATGCTGTAATGTTAAATCAGTTATAAAGAAAAAACCACACATTTTAAAATCTTTAAAAAATGGCAACATTAACGTTCAAATAATATTTTTATAATATCAGAACGGTGCTCTAAACCTTGACCTGGAGTCTTAGATTTTTTTTATTTTTTAATTTTCAGAAGTCTGGGTTGGTTTTTTTCAGTTGATGAAGAAACTGAGACATGAAAATGGGATGTTTTAGCCAGTAACTCATACATTTAGACTTCTGGGTTTAGGTTTTGGAAAAAATGCACCTAGTTGTTTTCTTATTACAATACTGCTGGTTTTGTTCACCGGTCCATGTTTTTCTTGGAATGTGGTAATGTGGAATGTTTTAAATTAGAGGTTTTACTTTTTACTATCCAATGTCTACTAAATAAGTCCATCATCTAAATCTAAAATTGTGAAGCAGCAAACATACACTTGTAGCCAGCAATACATATATTTTTACTCCAGAGAACGGCTCTTCTGTTCTAAATTTACTGCAGAAAGTTTCAGAGACAAAAGAAAGGCTCCTTGCCAAACCTAGCTTTGCTTCTTTATAATAATCCTTTAGGTCTCTTCAAATATCCAAACTAAATATTGTAAACTGCTGAGAACTTTCCAGCAAGACTATAAGAGATAAATAACAGTTGCTAAGCTTCAGCTGACATAACATTTTGTACATAGAATAGTTTCAAATGAAACTACAGAATGAATGAAGGCTTTAGATTGGGTGCAAATATAAATCAAAGTCATATTTTATACCCTAATTTTAATTATAATCAGTTTTTGAAACTTTATCCATTATATTAAAAATATATGGGATATGATCCCTGCTACTGCAACCCACTGCATATTTTGCCTGCCACCACAACAATCCCTATTGTCTGCTGAATACACATGCTGTTTGGAATGTGCACTGACGGGTGCATTAGCAGTGTTGAGAGACCCTTGCGTGGCTTGGATTTGGGGTTTGGTTTAAGTAAGAAATTTAAAGCTGGAATTACAATCTGATACTTATTTGAAGCTCTAGAAGGCTACCCATACAATTCCTCCTCTTAAAATCAGAACAATTGACCCTGTGATTGATGCGGTCTGTTGGCTCTGGTTCCCTGCTCTGGAACACATGTCATCTGTTGAGAGATTTCTTGTCCTAAAATTTGGGCTAATAACTCAAAATTAACCTACCTTGTATTATTCTCGGCTTATTCTCCTGCGTATGAGCAGGAACAGTCTCTTACTATATGTACGGAGTAGAAAATTATTGTCTCTCTCTCCCAGTTGAATCTCTAGGTACTGCTGCAAGTGTTATTAGACATGCCTTTTTCTTTTTTTTTTAACACCCCACCAATCCAACAGTTTTGGAGTTCACGGCTTTATGTTATATTTCCAAGAAAGCAGAATAGGAATTCTAAAGTTTCAGTGTCTCTCTCCATTGCAAGACACTGCCCAATGTAAGAAATCAATTCTGCATCATACAGAGACAGACAGCAGAGTGAAATGCTTCCTTGCCTTTTCAAGCACCACTCAACATGGCACTCCCTGCCTGAAAAAACCCACCAAACAATCCAGTGCTTGGAATTGCAATGGACATCTCAGAACCACAAGCTACGATCAGTTTCAGTTTGATTTGAGTGCTCTTTGATTGCCATTGATAGTGGTTTTGAAGCAGATTTACTAAGAACCAAAATTGTGTCCTTTCTTTTAAAGACAGTTCACTTGGAGAACCCCACACCATACTCATGTGGTAACTGTGAAGGTACAGGCATTTTGCTCAGTATTTCATAAGCCATGAGTCCAAGAGGACCCAAATTTAGAGAAGGAAAAAGAAATCTTTCCTGATCTAGCCATTTAGAATACTGAAGCAGGTGTTGTCCTGAAGACACCAGACTCGCACATTTCAGATTGTGCTGAACAATTCAAGATGCCTCTTCAGTCTCACCCCTCCCAATCTCATCCCTCCCACCACAGCTCCCATGCAAAATTTTCTAACAATTTGCTTGAAAGGATCCAATAATTTCTCTGTCTAGTGTGGGTGTTGAGCAGGTGCGTGTGAAGAGCAGGATGGTCCCCATCCAGGTGGCATGGAGTGATTAGCTTAGGAATTAATGGCAATACACCATGAGGGTCATATGGAATACTGATGCTTTATGGGTAACATTCCTCATATTTTTTTTATCTAATAAAGATCAACACTTGTACAGCTCAGCTAACAGGATTGTGGACAAACCCCCAACCTCCCATCTAGAGTATGGTGTTTTATGGCCCAACATGAGACAGGTGGGAAGTTCTGCCCCCTTAAAATCCCTCGGAAAAAACAAGAGAAGTTGGTATGTAATAGCTTCTCATTAGAAACTTTTTTATCCACTAAGCACCTTAAGTTCAAACCAATCACCTCTTCTCCCCTTTCTCCACTTCCAGCAATATTGTAGTTGTAGATTTGAAAATATTTAGATGTAAGTTTCCAGGTTGGTTTTAACAAAAAATAAGATCAGTCAGGAATAACAGACACTTGGTGTTTTTTCACTTCCATGGGGAACATCAGTGTGCTGGGTCTATTAATAGGACTGATGTTACCTGGAAATGCTCTTGGACGAGATTTGTACTAGACAGACATACATTTACTGCAGAGGGTTCATATATGGGACTGGGGAAATCAAAATAGCAGGTTAAGATAGTACTATTATTCTTTTCTTCCTCATGTTTATTCTTCAGTTTCTAGTCAGCTTGTATAACAAGGAACAGCTGCAGAACAGGCAGGATCTATAAATGAAAACAGAAACAACAAAATGTCACATTTTGATAGTATTAACTAGTATTTTCATGTGTGTTCACACTGGAGATTGTGCCAAACTATTCTGAATGTTCTATGAACATTCACACTTCCAAAAACTTTGACAAAACTGGATTTCGGCTATGGTTCACACACGTACTCTTGCAGGAGGCAAGATTTTCATCACGTTCACCAGAATGCCACTAACTGAAGGAAATGCAATAAACTGAAATAAAAACTGAAAAGAAACAATTCAAGCTTTATTTGTAATAACATTGACAGTAGTAAAATGTTTTTCCTTCCACAAAATGAGTTATTCTTTTTGTTTAATAAATCTGTTCCCAGAAGGGCTCTGGAACAGATATTTGTGTTCAGTACTATGTGAAACTAACACATGCATGCAGACTCACAGCTCCCATTCATAGAATTCATTGTTACATCCAAAAAAAGTGTCTCTCACAAAGACACTTTATAGAGCAGAGATGCATAAGATTTTTTTTTTTTTTTTAGTAGAACACATCTTTGTGTTCACTTCTATGGTACCACTAGAAGAGTGTTGAATAGCATCCATATGGCTAACACAGTCCTGAGATCACTTCTTTGGCTTCAGCAGGTTGCACGAAAGGTGTATTTCGTTCCTTGGAGCCAGGCTTTAGGATGAGAGTCTCTCTTAGCGCACACAATTAAATGTGTTCTAGTTTACTGAAAGATAAACAGGTGGATTTCTGCTCCTTAGCTGTAAACTATTGCTCAATAAATGCTTCTGTTTCCAGACAAGGATTAGATTTCAACGCCAGTAAAGCTATAAGTTAATTTCTGTTAGGATGAGTCACTTCATTCCATTTGAAGAGCAACCTTGTCCATATAACAGAAGGATTTGCTATGAAACTGTGGAGGGAGGAAAGAATGGTAAAGGCCTTCCCCTTGACAAATACACAGTCTCAGCATTCCAAAATTACACTCAGGTGGGCTTGGTTTTCCCTCCCAGAAAGTGGAATGGTAGCTGAAAAGTGTTTTATCATCAACCTACTCAGTGCAGGTGAGACTACATATTTTGCCATCTAGGTCTTGTTCTCCATAGAACAAGCTCAAAGAACACATGGTTTTTACTACATGCTATTCGACAAAAGAGCCAAGGAAAATATCACACAAGGACTCTGCTGCCTATTGCTTTAGGGTATTTAGTCAAGGATGTAGAAAAAAATATCCAGGCTCCTCTTCACTTTAATAAATAATTACTTCTGTAAAATTGAATAGGCATGTGAGTAAACACTGCTCCCTTATTGCCCTTCTGAGAAAATTCTATTTCAGGCCTAACTGTAGAGTTAGGAACGTATTTTCAGGGGGCTGGACTAAAGCCATGGTCCTTCCTTGCTATTTTACATTAACTGCTCTGTTTGGTCTGCCTTCCTCTCCTTAATCCCACAAGTGAATGACCCTCTTTATGAATTTTTCTCTTAGGTATTTAACTCAGCCCTTGCATTGCAACTTGGATCCTAAATGTGATCTGAATTCTCCAAGCTGGTGAAGCACCTGCAAGAACTGTATTACCATACAATGAGATGCTACAATCCTTAGTTAACTTTGTGATTTTCTCAGTGATTACCTTACTAAATGCAACTTTCCTTCAAGCTTGTCAATTACTATTTACAATTTTACAAGTTCCAAAGTAGAGCAAAGATCCCCCAAATATTTTGTGTGTGGTTTTTTGTGCTAAACACTGCACAAACACACAAGGAAGCAGCTCTCACTTTAACAAACCATGTATGCATAAAAGGAAAACCATGAAAAAAAGTTTGTGCTGAATATTTCACTGTTAAAACCCCTTACAAAACCATATTTTTTTTTTACCAGAGTCATAGTGCTAAGACACTATATCATCATAGGAATTAAAAAAAAAAAAATGTCTTTCTTAGGTAAGTGTGCATCTGATACTTTATGTTTTCCTGTCACAGATTTCAGTGGCAACCATTCACATACATTATACATTTAATATTTTATACTGTGATTTCAAGATGAGATTTGAGCCCCAAGGTGTCTTCATTAAATAAATGTGTCATTTTAAAGCACACACACACACACACACACACACAAAACCTTACTTGGAACACTGCTGTCTCTATGTGTGTTACTCCAGAATTGAAAAAGGAGAAAGTGGGAGGAGAGAAAGAAGTTAGGTTTTACAGTAGTCCTATTTTTAAAATGTAAGTGAAGAAATCAAAGAGAGGTTGTGTCAAAATGTACTCACCGGTTCTATTGTGGTCGAAGGAAATTTCAATTTTCAAAGGTCACCTTGGGCTGTGGGTTTGGCTAATTCCTACAAGGACTGGGGTGCAGCTTTCAAAATCTCATGGTTTTGCACTAGAGAGAGGTTCAGAGGGGAAGTAAAAGAGGGGACTGTTGTCAAAGAATAAACCTATGTGAGGTAACTGATTCGTCAGTGCATACTGTCCTTGCTGATATTCTAAATGAAGAGTTTGGTTTCCTAATTTTCTCTAGCATAGTAGCATTTTTGCTTGCTCATGTCAGATCGCAGTCTTCTTCAGGTTCCCATGCTAGGCTTCTGTCAAGGTAGAGATTTTTGTGAAGTTTCTGGGTCAGAATATGAAGGTGCTGATCAAATGGGAAGATGTAAGCCCCTCTAACATCACTGGCTAAGCAGTCCTTGTGGAGGTCTCTAATGCTGGGAAAATAAAATGCTCTTCAGTAGCTGCTGTTCACATCTAATGGTGGTTCTGTGTGATGTCAGGTCCTTGGTCCCTGGAATGATGTGAAAGAATACAAACTTCTGCGGTTCATAGTATGAACAACACTACTTCAGTAAAGGTTGCATAAAACCCTTTGGAATCTTAGCCAGCCCACAGCTAGCCTCTATTCTCAGGGTTATTTCTGCATTTGAGCCATTGACAGGGCAGTGTTCAATCATGAATGATTCTAGCAGTAGGATTCAAAATCTCAGTCCCATCTCACTTGTTTGTTAAACCTCTGGTACTCTGTCTTCCTTTGGGATTTGATACAGGAAGAAAAGTGCAGAAAATCTCCAAAATGCCTCGCCAGTAACTTTGTGAAATCCTTGCCTCCTCTTGCACCCTCCTTCTCACTTCAAGGATAGATCCTGATAGAAATCACTGAGAATGAAAAAAAGAAAGAAAGAAAGAAAAAAGCAGCAAGGTTAATGCCTTCAAGGTATTTTCAAAGGCAGTTTGCCATATGAAACAAAAGAATGACTGTATTACTTGAGTAGTTCACACAGATAACAGGGTTAAAACTCACCATGAGTTTTAGAGGCATAACCATCCATGGAGATGTTTATCAACCTCTATCTTCATTCAGGCTGTTCCACCAGGCAGAAGCCAATGCAAAATTGAGAAAGCACCAAAGTCTTCATCTTGTTCCAGATTCATTCATTAATTGTAGTATTATTATTCAAAGAAGCATAGAAAAACTGAGGTTGAAAAGCACCTCTTGCAGATTCTTGAACCCAACTCCCCTGCCCAAAGAAGGGTCAGCTACAGCATGTTGACCAGGACCATGCCCAGTCAGGCTTTAAATTTCTGCAAGAGTAGAGACTACACAACTCTCTAGGCTGCCTGTGTCCATGTCCGACCACCTTCATATTCAGAGCATTTTTTTCTTATATTCAATTAGAATTTTTTGTATTTCAGTTTGTGCTCACTGCCTCTTATCTTCTCACTGGATGCCACATCTCTTAGTGATAGTCCATAATTAAAATTCTTCTACTCCAACCCTGGCCAGTATTTTTTTTTCTCTCTCAATTTAAATTGAGCTCTGACCCCCATATCAGGAGCCGTAAAGAACTACAGAAAGAATTGCTATAATCTAATGCTGAACCAGATATTTATTAAGGGTATGAAGTCTCTTCTTTGTCATGCTCGTCACCCCAACTTTCTCTGCTTATCTTCCAGCAGCCTTGTTTTGTGACAGGAAATAAACAACATAAAGCATAACATTGAGTGGGACGGCCATGCTCTGATCACTAGCTCTGTCTGTGAAGAGCTATCCCAGGCTTCCATTCCCCCTGCTAACTATTAAGTAGCTGAACTATTTAAAAATTAAAATAATTTTTTTTTTAAGTCTCTGCTAAGCTGAGATCTTTTCCTGGCAAGTTCACAGCTGGAATCAATTTTTATAGCCACATTACCAAACAAACTAAAAATACAGGGCTTAATAATGAAAAAACTGGTACTACCTGAAGTATAATGGAACAGGCGTGCTGCTGTAATAATTCCTTTAGGCCTAGAGAAACTAAGCAATGTTAATTATTAATCAAAAGCAAAGCACCCATTTTTAAACATTTTTGAGGAGATGTGCTCATTTAATTCCTTGCTACTCTGTATTATTTTTTATCAGTACCTGCCATTCAAAGCCAGCACCACTCACACCACTGTGAGGACAATGACCAGAAAAAATACCCACAAACCCACACAACACAAGGCCTTAGGAAACCACTGAAAGCATGAGTGTCTCTTCCTCCTCGTGGCTGTAAATACTTAGAAAACAATCAGCCCTAAAAGAATCCCAGAATCATAAGGGTTTGAAACGGCCTCCCAGATCATGGAGCCCAACCTTTGACCAAACATCATCATGGCACTGTTAGAGTACCGTGTGGTTTAATCACTGCAGCAAAGAATACCTAAAGACAAATATAAAGGGCCAAAAATACATAATGTTTGTTTCAAAAACACAGATATCAAGGAAATTTCTCTAAAGGCCATTTGGTTTCACAGTGCTTTTATCTCTTAGCCTTTCTTGTGGAATACAAAAAGGTCCATCTTCTTGTGTTTCTTGACAGCCTCTTATGTGGGAGAGGTGAAGAAAATCAGTTTGCTAGATAATTGCTTAGTTCTGAAGGAACATCTGGGAAGGAGAGGTGAAAATAAATTGAATGGAGTCAGTTGAAAACTGTAGTCAATAAAAGCTAATGTGGATTTTGAAATGACACACCATCAAACAAAGGCTTTTTAATTCAGGCTTAAAATGCTCTTCCTTCAGTCTTCTTACATTCATTCTTCATTTTCTCGTATGCTGGTCTTGGTCGTCAGTCTGGAATGATGTACTATTTTCTCACTACAACCTTAAGGTTTCTGTGAATTAATTGTATGCTTCTTTCAGTCCTCATTACAGTCTTTGACACAAGGATGAGTTTTCACAGAAGTGAATGCCAGGATGTTCTGACTTTCATTGAATATTCTCATTAATCCATTCTTAGGACAAAGACTAATGATAAAGAATAAGCACAGATATTAATTATTTTATTTCTCATGGCAATTTTGGGGATGTAATGAGAATGGAATGATCACCCCTTTTGGTTCTTTAAGTGGGTTTTTTAAGTATATAAAAATATTCAAAATTAATTTATTCTTGTAATTAAACCGTGATAAGACCAGAAGCTTAAAACACATCACATTAATTCATTTTTGTGCCAGTTTAAAGGGCCCAGACCTGTACATGCCAATTAGAGGAAACAGAAATAGAGGATACAGGTCAGTGGAGAGCAGAGTACCACAAATTATTTTTTTCAGGAAATTTATGTGCTGAAAATATACAACAGCATAGTCGTGAGATATCAACAGGATGTAATATTATATATGTCTGTATTTCTATTAATTTCAAATAGATGTTCTGTGTTACTGGCTGTGCATTAGCACATTTTCTTAGTTATCAATGTCTTTCATCTCAGTATGGGTGACATATTAACTCGTGGCATATCTTGCCAGAAATCAGTGAATAGTTGAACTGTACCTCATCAGACAAACAGTGTGTTTTAAAAACAGCTACACCTATCATGATTATTTTTGAGAGATATATTACAGAGTAAAATCCATATAACTTTCATGATAAACCCATCTTTGAGGGAACAAATGCTGGGAGAGGGAAAATATTATCCCATATGGGAAAGTCATTGGGGAAATCTAGGCTATTTGAATTGTCCAGAGCAGCACAAGGCCCTTAACCCTCAACAACTTCCTCTACTGGCCCTTTCTTCTACAAAGTTAAGAAAGAAGCAGGTAAGAGGACAATTTTCTCTTGAATTCCATTTAAACCCCAAGCACCACATTTGTTTCAGCAGGAGGCAGATGGGATATTCTGACTACTGAGGTGATTATGGAATTATTGATGATGCTGTCATTTATACCAGGACAGGACAAGAGTGCGAAGAATTCTAGCACAGCACGGCATTACTTCTAAGCAATATTTTAAGTAAAGTTTTGTGTCAAAGCCTTTTTTTATGAGTATCCTCAGTTTATCCCACAGTTTTTGTGGGTTTGGAGCTATATCATAGACATGTTTTGATTTAGAGCAGAAACAATGCAGGGCTAGTTACAAAATAATTTCATTTATTTGAAAGTATTTCATTACAGAGAGGAAGGGGTGGAAATATTACCAATAGATACCTGGTGTCATAATGCATCCATGAACAGGATGAAAGCAGTACCTTGCCTGTGGGCTCAACCCATTCTCAGACAATTCCACTGATTCTACTCACCTTCCAAATGCCCAGCTCAAGGACATACCTGTCATTGACACACTCAGATATATTTGAACAAATACAAGGGATTGTATCCGTGTATTACAACTTCTGAGTATTCAGTGACAATGGCATGTTTGTGCTAAGCCACCAAATAGATCTCAAAGCATAAAAGAGAAATGATGAACAGGTTTCTCTGGGAATATCTGGATACATTTGGAAATTTTCCCTCCTGTTGACATTTATATAGCTGTATGACTTCAGTATTTCTTACAACTTTATTCCTGAATAGCACAGTACCTGTGGAATATAATCTATTTTCTAAGCTTTACCCAAATGTAGTCTAGATAGACTGCATTAAACTTGAAGAACAAGACCAATGCACTAACAATTCTCATCCCAGTTGTATTCAGCAAAGTCACAGAATAGAATAGCAGATGTGCAGGAAAGCCATCTGCAGTCTTCAAATCTAATCTGTTGTTTCTAGATCAGGCAATATTTTCTGTCTTGGTGGTTTGGTTTTTGGGTTTTTGATGTGTCAGACATCCATATGGGTATCTGTTGGACAGGAGTCTATCTCTTTAACTGCAGGTTCTCTGAAGTTTCCCTGCAAAAATGATAGAATCATGGAATGGTTGGAAGGGACTTTAATGATCATTTAGTTCCAACTCCCCTGCCGTGGTCAGAGACACCTTCCTCTACAGCAGGTTGCTCAGAGCCCCATCCAGCCTGGCCTTGAGCATTCCTAAGGATGGCGTGTGCAAAACTTCCTTGAGAAACTTGTTCCAGTGTCTCACTACCCTCAGAGAAAAGAAGTTCTTCTGTATATAAGAACAGAAAATCACATAAATCTAGCAAAACTCCAAAGAACATTAAAAAAAAATAAAAAAGGAATTAGCGAAAGACCTTTCAGAGAAATTACAGTGTTTCTTAAGTAAGGTAGTTTTAAAAACCCTAAACCTAGAAAATATCTTCTGTAAGATCAGAGGGAAAGAATACAGGTTCATATTTCATTTGGAAGATTTTTAAACTATTTGATCTATTTCTCTCAGTAGCAGCACCCCACTGGGCACTAGGAATAAGCAAGAGGTGTGCAAGCAGAGATCAGGGGACATGTCTGGTTACAGACATCTGCTTACAGTATTTCTATTGCCAAATAAAAGACAGGACAGTAACCACGAGATGCTGACATCTAGAACAGCATCCTCTGGACAGTGCTCCATATGTAACCCATCCTAATTCTGAGGTTTTTTTTTTAATCTACTTAGGAAAGAGAATTGCCACATCTGACCCATCTCTTTAGTCAAAACACCTTAAATATTGATTTGCGCAGAAAATTGCAATGAATAAATCACAGAACACAAATTTACTCTACAAATAATTTCTAATTACAAAGGAAATCATACTTCACAACACAAGAGAGGTGGAGACCCACAGGATAAAACACTGGTTATAGTCCCTTCTCTCAACATTATAGCCATGACAGAAATTTCCTAAACCAGTATGTTGCACGAAATGAATTTATCTGTGTTGTTGCTTCATTGACTGCCATTTGAATTGCCTTCCATGTCATTACACCATGGGTGAATGTAGTCTTCTGTCTTTTCATATATTCTATTCCTTGTCAAAATATCAAGGGAAGGCATTAAGCAGAGTGCTTTCCCACAGCACTGCAGCACTGACTAGGGGAGGCCAGAGGAAGGGAAAACATGCCTTTGGGAGTTGGCAAAGAATACACTGGGACAGGTAAAAGCTTAGAAGAATTTGCAAGAGTAGGAGTCACAGACTATGAGAAACTTTTTTTTGTTTGTAAGTAGTGTTTTAAATAAAAATTTCAGACTAGAAATTAAAATTTAAACAATGTAAGTGCCTCAGAGAACCAGGCTCTAAAGCAGTCCTTTAATGGGATTCCAGCACAGCCTTTATTTTTTAATGTGAAGAAGGGAAAGGATTTGTCATTAAACTTTAAAAATAATCAAAATAAAAATCCTTTTTGTTTTTGTGGGCTGACAGTGCTACTAAGCACGATTGTGTTCACTTAATGGGTGTCCATTGGTAAGAAGAACTTTCTTCTGTGTAACGAGTTAGATTCAAATTTAAGTTTGTCTTGTCCGTTCAGCCATCTGTATTTTTCCAATCAAGTGTACAGAATGTCATGTCTGAAGTATCATCACTTTAACAATTATATCTTAACTACTAGCATGTCTACAAACTCTTAAGAACTCACTGGTTTTAGAATATGAAATAAGAAATGCCATGCAAGAAAACTGTATTAAATGACTGTGACCTGAAAGACTAACAATTGCTCTCTTTTCTATTATTTGATGTGAGAAGTATAAGAAAAACTTTTAGCAGCACACTGAAAAATTTTATGTGAGATAGTGACCCAAAATTCAACAAAACCCTCCAGAAAACAAAATAACCATCTTCCTGGTCTGCAGTCCAAACACCAAAATTTTCTATAATGCAGAGAAAGAGAGACATTGAGCATTCTTTAGTCCCCTTTTTTTCAGTCTTCCTCATCAGCTGGTCACTGCAATAAGTCAGAATCATGTAGAATACAAACAGGAGATGCTGCTGTGGAGGAAACAAGTACATTTGTAAAGGACAAACAGACTCTAGGAAATCTTGGAGGAAATCTTGGCACTGGAGGCCCTAAACTGCAAGATGAAATCTGCTAACAGTGTTAATACAGTAAGGTACCTCTTAAACTGAGCCTTCAGTCCTTGCTATTACTTCTATGTCAGTAATGAATAGTAAATGAAAATAAATATAGAAGCAATGCTCCTTGATCCACACAAGGTTTAATATATGCTGATTAGTATATATTTCCAACAACAAAATTATGGCTTTATACTCATCACTGGTGGACCTTGTTCTCGCAGTATTGCTACTTATTGTGGTAATGGAAGTCGTTTGAAAGTTGAATCTGCAAGTGAATGTACTGTGGTGTACACACTGCATAGTTCCCATAAATTTAGCACACAGGAATTTATTTCAACAGCTACAGCTTTCAGTAGTTCATCAGTTTTGTTTTGCATGAATGTAATTTACCTTTCAGCCACCAAAGGCTTACAGTGCAGGTCTTGTATTGAAACAAAACTAGTACTGTGGCAGCTCTCACATCATGCTATTGAAGGGGTGGGAGAACCCTCATATTTATTCCAAAGTTTTCCAAGCAGTTAAACTCAGACACGGATGTAGATATCTGTACTTTTTTAGAGTAATGTTAACATTATGGTAGCACAGGACTAATAAAATTACATTTTTACAGATGCAGCTGTAATTATTTCTGTAATAATGTTTCTTAAAAAAAGAAACCACGGGAAGAAGAAGGGCTATTGAAATGCTATCACATTGTACAGTCACAGTTCTAAGGGAAGGAGAAATGCTGTGTCTAAAATGAAGTAAATCAGTGCATCTCTGAGATCCCCCAATCCATTGGAACTAGCCACAAATGAAGGTGAAGATAGACATTTCAGAAAGTGCCAAGATTTGCAACAAATTTATTGTTTAGACTTATTGGTCTTCAGGAAGAATGACCATTTCATTAGTGGAAATTTTCCCTTACCAAAGCATCGAGAATTTAGGCAACTTTCTGCTATATATTTTTTTTCCTCCTTTTATAAAATATGGACCAGCCTGGTTCTTGTTGAAATCATTGGGAGTTTTGGCATGGATTTCAAGATGAATACCAGTGGATCCCAAGCAGAGATGACAGAAAAGGCACACTCCCTCTTACTTAGAGTACAGTTCAGAACAAATGCTGTGAGCTCCAGGGCTGTATTTCCTGATGTTCTCGTCATGCATTAGGCATTTCTGTTCACAATGACCAGCTTCTTCTTCAGTCAATTTTACAACTTCAGTTGTGTTTTAAAGAGGAAATCTAATACTAACCATGGAATCCTGTCAGGAATTCAGTAAATCAAGTGACTTTTTATGGCATTTTACAAGAAGGAAAACTATTCAGGTAAACTGACAAGTCCAAATAGGAATAGGAGACTCCAACTTGGTGCATGTTATGAATCACAGACTAGTACCTCTACTGGGATTGAGAGAGAATCTCCAATCCAAGATGAATTCCAACCAGTTCACAGGGATTCTTAAAGTTTTGCTAAAAAGGGAAGCCAAAATGCTGACAGTTTTATTAGAGTGTGTAAATCAGAATAAGAACTGGTTCATTTTAAATCTTCAAGCGTACCTTTCAATATGAATCTAATTCCCTTTAAGATACTGTTGCAGTTCTTAAAAAGCACTACACATCTTGCTAAAATGTCAAAGGGTTTTATATTTTCATCAGAAAGGTATTTTGCCAGCTGGGCTAAAAGATGCCTCTTCAATAAGTTTTCCAGCAATTTCAGCTCAGTTCCAAGACCTTTTTGTCCCTTCAGAAGTGTTATAAGCCTTGATATTAAAGTGTTCAGGATCATCCAAGCACCTAAGGAGTTATCATGACTTGATGTTGTGAGACCTTGCTGTGGTTTAACCTCAAATAGCAACCAAGGCCTTCACAGCCACTCGCTCACTCCCCCACGGGTGACGCTGGGGACAGAACTGGAAGGGTAAAAGCTGCAAAACTCATGGCTTGAGGTAAAGACAGTTTAACAGGGGAAGCAAAAGATGCTCACATAAACAGAGGAAAACGAGGAATTGATCCCATGGGCAGGGAGGTGTTCAACCCTCTCCAGGAGAGCTGGGCCGTATGGCAGTAACAGTGACTTGGGAAGACAAGCACCATCACTTCAAATGTCCCTCATGTCTCCTTCTTCTCCCCACTTGATATAGTGGCCATGATGTCAGATGGTCTGGAATATCCTTTTGGTTAGTTGGGGTCACCTGTCCCAGCTGTGTCTCCTCCCACTCTCCCATGCACACTGAATTTCCTCACCAGTGCAGCAGTAGGGAAAGCAGAAAAGGTTTTGGCTCTGTGCAATCCCTGCTCAACAAAAACATCCCTATATTAGAAACTCTGTGTTCAGCACAAATCCCAAACACAACCCTATACCAGCCACTGTGAAGAAAATTAAGCTTTATATATAGCAATTAGAGTTAAAACATTTTATTCTTCCTATGTACCGGGTTCTTTCTATGGACATTGTGGAATTTTGCCTAAGCAATCTTCTACAAACTCTAAGGAATGCATACATCAGAGATAATGATAGAAATATTTACGGTCCACTCTCTTTTCATGATGCATGAATACATATATGTATTAAAAACCCTGTTGATCCATTACTGCATGTCTCAAATACTTTTAGAGTACTATTTTGTGGCCATGCAAGGAGCGCAAAGTAAATGCTGTATGGAACCTTCTGGATTAATGCTTACTTGTAATGCTGACTGTACATCCATATGTAGCTAAGGGGTAGAGGGGAGACACTTAAATTAATATTCTACATAGATTCACTTATATCTGTATGTTTCTTTAATTTTAATTTTAATTTAAAGAAAAATCCTGAAATGGTTTTCAAGTAAAATTCATACATGTCTCTTCCTGTCTCTGTCACATAAATTTCATGATAGGGTCATATTACAAATTAATTGTTTTAAATGGAACAGAATAAATATTTTAAAGTATAAAATAATATGAACTATGTTTTGATGTTACAATAATGTAATAAGTCAATATGCTTTATATGTCATCAGAGAAAGAAAGTATTATCTGCTCTCCCAAATATACAGATTATGAATAATTCAAATAATTTTTGAAACATGATTTACTACCACTACCAGATTTAGTGTTCTAGCAAGGAAGAGGGACTCTTTCATCAAGATTGCTTCTTTTAGGTTGTTACAATGTAGTGAACCCTCAGAATATTACTGGAATGAAAAGAAAGTCATCTCTCATTAAGCTTGAAGTATACTTAGTTAAGTCTCTTAACTATGTTTTTCTGTTCAATGGACCACAGACACAGAGGACTACTTCAAGCCCACCAAAGGGAAAAAGCTGTGATTGATATGACAAAAAACAGGTTTAGGCTGAATTAGTGCAGGTCCATTGGAACAGGAGATATTCGTCACTGCACCCAGTCACACAAGTTCTTTTATACTTGAGATGTTCCTCTCTCTCTGTCCTTCACCATTCCTTTTGTATCCCCATCTGCCTCCTGCTTCACCAATTGTTCCATGTGTACTTCATTCTCCAGAAATGTGAAATGTGCTGCTAATAACATCCATCATGACCCAAAATTATCTCAAGCTAGCATCTTAGTAGGAAACAAAACAGTTAAATTGATTTTCTTTTTTTTTTTTTTTTTAAATAAGAAAATAGGAGCTACATTGCAGCATTTTCTACAATATCAGAAAGATGCAGGTTTTCTTCTGCAATATTTTTTTTTGTATGCTGAAGTGGCAGGAGCAGCAGCTGAAAAAGTGGGTTGCTTAACATATGCTCTAGGCCCTTCCTGTCCTGTTCTTCCACAACGAAATTAGCCTTCTAACTAGCTTTTAACCAAGGCTTTTCATCAAGTAATAATGGTCAAAGAATTAAGGTCAGACTGACGGTTTGTGACCTCTTTATTCACAAACAAACCCAATTATTCTAGGGTTACAGCTCATTTATGTAAACTCATTGCTATGTACTAAACAGGACATTCACACCTAGAACAATATTTTGCAGATTGTATGGAAAATGAAATAAATCATAAGGTGAGGGGAGGGGAGGAGAGAGGAGGAGAGAGGAGAGAAGAGAGAGAAAAGGAGGAAAATGGAGATGACCTATTGTAGACCTATCAAAAATCACTATTATGCAGTGAAAACAATAAATATAATTATTTTTCCACAACAGTTTTCTGTAACAAGATGCCTCTTACAAGTTTCCCAAAATAAATCAGGTCCTTTGGACCAGTGTATTTCACTTTATGTTTCATGAGATATTCCCTTAAAATATTCACTATGGGTATACAAACTGTACCCTGCAGCAGTAGAAATCACCTAAAACCCCATCAGTTGATACAAGGATGTTAGTTTGTTTTTTCAAAAACGAAACCTATGGAGGGAACACCATGTCCATTTTCCTGCCACTTCCTCCTACAATCTCCAATATTGCAAGGAGATAACATTAAACCTGGTCTTAAAACTATTTTTCTGTTCTTTTTTGTCTGCCAAAGAAGTCTCAAAATTTGCCATATATCAGAGGCACAGGCTGAACCTTCTCCTATAATATCCTTTTAATCCAGTATAGCTGAATTTCCCTCTACAAACTATTCTGAAGTGACTCTGTGCTACATACCAAACTACTGTCAGCAGACTAAGAGGAACTCCCATTTTTCACATTGTCTTTTTTGATAGAATATAGCCGAGCTTAAAATCAAGTGCTCTATGGAATCTAATGAGAAGCTTTTGATTAAACAAATATTCTGTTTAAAAATGAATGCTTTTCAATAAATAACCATCCTATTGAATGCTTGTAATAGGAACTTTCTAATGAGAAAAAAATGTTTTAATTTGTAAATTTATTTTTTTCTCTATAACATTCAACTGTCAGCAAGCTCATTCATCACAGAAATTCAAGTTATCATCTAAAAATGCTGCAAACATCACTATTTTTCTTCATTTCCATCAAAGTTTTGCACAAGGGTTAAAGGAATTTTTTCCAACTAGGGTAGAAGCTTTTTCTGTTTTGTTTTTTTCATATAGTCTAGATAGCTAGCAATTGTTGACAATTACAATTTGATTTTGTATATTCAAGGAGAAACGTGGCCAAATGTTCTGTCTCCTGGGTTTGTCGCACAGTTTATTCCTTACAAATATCTTCATCTGCATTGTGACCAGTGTATTCTCATTTAATGTTACATTTATAGACAGAAAAATTTTTACATCTGTCTACCTGCGACCATGTCAGCTTTTTTTTCTTTTCCCTGTTACTAGGGCATAAAAACTTGCATGTCACTTCTGCCAACTTACTGCCCACAGTATAATCAACCCAGCTGAGGTTGGATGTGTCATCTAGCCCATAGCAAAGGACATAGCTAAGGTCCCTTTCTGATTTTACTTTTAATGAGTATTAATGGTTGCACACACTCTGCTCACTCCCCAGTATTCAAGGGGCTATAATTCCATATCCACTGGCTGGGGTGTAATTAATAACAGAAAGCAAGGCCCAGTGTGGTATCAGAAATAGCCTAAAGTGAGCAGCCTGCTCTTTCAGGCCCTGCATTCAGTGCCCCACTCAGCTCCAACTAGCAACCAAATTATTCCAAAAGTCCCCAAAGCACATTCAGAAAGATAAGAACATCTAAATCTGATTGACAACAACTTCTCTTGCACTGAAGCTTTGATAAATTTTTGCCCCAATGGTAATTTTTGAGGTTTCTTCAGGGTTTTTCAGAGGAATCTCTGCTCTGTATGCATGAGTTTTGCATGTGTGCTTACAAAAAACCATAAATTCTCATTCTAATAGCAGACCCATAATTTGCTTATATTTTCAGTGAAGCCCCACAGCTTTCTGCTAGAACCAGGGCTTTGTGACTGCTTGGTTTATTCTTCCTGCATTGACCAGACTCAAAGCTTTGTTTCAGACATCAGAACAGTAAGAGAATGTGAGCCATCATGAGTGAAAAGATTGGATTTTCCTACTTGCTAAATGCTTCCAAAATAAACTCCAGTGTTTTTTCCATGTCTCCTATGAAATATATAAGGAAAGACCTTCTTTTGCCTGAAATTCATTTGAAAAATCTAAGAGAGTCCATCTCACTTATCCACACTCAGCATAAAAACCAAGAGATCAAACAATTAGAATGGAATGTCAAATGCATGTGCTAAATGAATATAAATGTAACCTGACTGTCTCCTTCTTCGTGTTTGGATCTCGACTCTGTGTAAACAGTGCTTCGATCAGGGCTTGAAATGTGCCAATTTCATCCTGCCTCCAGTGAAGTTATCACAACCCTACCAATTCAAAGAGTAAAATAAGGGGCATTGTTTATTGTTTCCATACTTTGTGTTCTACTCTTCCAGTGTGACACTACTAACAGCACAATTGTGTGTTATCTCACACAAACTCCACTGCTGAAGACTAAAGGGCTTTTGCACTTATAATAACTGCCTTAAAGGCATTTTTATTTCATGCCTATAAAAGATTACCTTGGCTTTGAAAACTTTGTGCCACTGTACAAGGTTATTTATTTACATTCTAACTTAAAATTAAATTATATTTGCATATGAAAATGCAGTATGGGCGAGGGTTAAAAAAACTGGCAAGTAAATCCTAGTGTATTCAGAGGTGGAAATTATTATCCATTTATCCATAATGATTAACAGTTAAAATGCACTCTGCTGTTCCCTGTGTCTCAGGAAGAACAGAAGCTTTTGTTTTCCTGAAATAAAAAGCCACATCTCTTTTTACAGTAATGTCTTAAAGGGGGGGGAGGGGGGGGGATGTCTCATGGCAAAAAGCCAAAGAAATTCAAAATGCACCCATCACATATTAAACAGTTATTTTAATCCATGAGCCTTGTTTATGAGACATTTATAGCAATAAAGGTTAAAAAAATAAGAAATCATGCATTTCTGATATGTACTGACTTGCAGAGAGTATTGCAGTGGGGAGTACTTTAACAATCATGTCAAAAATTCTCAATCCTGAAAAAAGAATATAAGTCCTTTCAAGGGTGGGGACAGCCTTGACAAGATGGCTCAGCATCACTTACTTTAGCAACAGTATTTTTTTGGTTGGCCAATATACAAGAATAAACGAATAAAAAAAGTACCCTGAAAAATGTAACCAGATGACTTTGGAAGCATTTAACCACCCATAAGAAAAACAAAAAAATCCCATTGCAAGTAAAAAATGAAACATCAGACAATGTTAGGACATGTACACTTGCCCAGCTGATAATATACGGATTTCTTGGCACCAGCAAGGAAGAGAGGACGGGTTCGATTTTGTTTTTCTTTTTTTTTTTTTTTTTTTTTTTCCAGAAAGGTTTTTTGCCTCTTTTTATTTAGGCTTCACACTTTTCCTGGGGCCTCTGGGCTCCTGTCCAGGCTGAGATACTTCACAATTGACTTTCATTTTCTGAGGTAAGTGATCTGCCACTTTCAGAGCAGTTATAGGAGGGGTCAAGAGTGAGGTGGCGTGGTATGGCCTCACTCTGGCTCCTGCCTCCCTGACATTGTACATGCTAATGCAACGTGAAGTAGCACGTCTAAATAGCCTGTCAAACTTTTTTGATGTTAGCAAATCCACAGATGGGATTCATTTCCACACTGTTCAAAAAACGTAAACGATACAAGGACATTAAAGAGCATTAAACTACTTGATGACATTTTGGTCACATTAATGAAAAGTGGCATTTATAAACTACTAGGAAAAGTTGGGGGGGTTGGGGGGAGAGAAGAGAAAGAGAGAGGAAAGGAGAAGTAAGGAGGGGGAAAGGAATTAAAATCAATCAATCAAAAAAAACCAAAAAAAAACTAACAAAAAAAAAACCAAACCACCCAAACAAGACCCAAAGGGACCTGCACATCATCAAAGAAATTAAGACCTTTAAATGAAATAAAACCCAGAGTGAAATTTTCCCTACATGTGCACATGTGTGCATGTGTTTGTGCTGTTTAGTTGTAAAGGTTGTGCCCAAGGACCCAAGGAGGAAGTATAACAGTCTGTTTAGGTCTACATTTATATCTATTCACTCACAGTGGTTAATAGCTTCCTTCTTACGGCATCCCATCAATGCCATGACCAGAGTGGTGTGGAGTATAAGTGTATCAAAACCCAGCCTCACCACTTAGCTCAGGCCTTATATGGCATTCAGTGGGCTGTATGAAAGCACCTCCCATGTCATCCAAGAGCATCAGGTCAGCCTGTAACACCTCCAGTATGCAGATCAAGAGGGTAAGAGCTAATGGCAAAAAAAAAAAAAAGTGACTGTAGAAATCTCTGAGATCCATTTCTGCTACTTCCACTACCTGTTGGACACACTGGGAAAAGGATTGGGATCCGTCTGGTTAAAAGAGTTAAGTAGTTGCTGGCTGATGTGCTAGAGCAGCAGAGGCCTTGGAGCTGGCTGCACCAGGATGCCAGGCTTGCTGGGAAGGAGGGCAGACGGGAGACGTGCTGCACTGGCTGTGCCACTGCCACTCGCAGCCGCAGCAGATTTTTTTTCCAGCATTCGTGGTTACATTAATTGTTAATGACAAAGGCAACCTTCACTCTGTGTGGTTTCCTGCCCATATTTGGATCCTTTACAAGGCCCCCCTTTTTTCTTCCTCTCCTCCCCCTCCCATCATCCCTTCCCTTTCTCTGATAGGAAATGCAACCCGAGATGTGCAAAAAAACAGTGCGCATATTGTCATTTAATTGGCCCCTTGCTCAGGCGCATCGGGCCTCAGCGCGTGTGCTGTAGGGTGTCTGCTCCACAACAGGAAAGAATAAACCCAGACTCAAATCATAGGAAATTCATCAAATATGCTTCTTAGAGTTCTGTCTTTCAAGGTCTGTTTCCCTGCCATATGATCTCTATAAACCAAATTACTGCTGGCCTGAGTACAAGACTGGAGGCGCCTGGGGCTAACATATAATGAATGCCAAATGCATGTGACAATAGACTGATCATGGAGAAGAATTGAAAATTTTTTTAAGTAGTTCTTTTATTTCATTTATAAAAAGCAAACTGACTACACTTAATACATTTAAAAGGAGCCAATCACTTCCCTGCAGTTCCAGACCTGCAGAACAAATGTTTTTTATCAAGCCAATTAAGCAGCAAAGACACAAGATACTTTTGAATAAAGTATAAAATATAAAATAAATTAAAAATACCTCATTCTAGTTTGGGAGGAATGTATACATTATTGAATCAGCTCAATTTTTTCCTTTTGCAAGCCTTTGCACATAAATATTCTACCTAGCAAGAAGGTAAATTCCTTCTGCTGGGAATGCACAACTCAGAGTTGCTGGATCCTAAAAAACTAAGAAAGCTGCTTAAAAGCTAGAGTGGTGTAAGATTAATTATTTTTATTAATTTGTGCAATTAGCAGGCAACCCGAAATTTTTATCCCTGTATTGCCAATTATTCTAAATAACCTAACAAGTTCAAGTATTGCTATTGCAGGATCACAGGAAATGTGAAATCTCCAGAAGAAAATATATTACACTCTCTTATACAGACAGAGGGTAATTAATAATGCTTTTTCGGTTTTAGAAAATATTGCACTTAGAATTGCAAGTCGACTAACGGACCGTCTATACCCTCTAAATGCTTCCATATTCAGAGACATCACCAGTCAGAGTTACAAAAAAGTAATAATGCATACATATTAATAGATCACATTTTGGCCTTTGGGGAGTATATATTTTAAAAGGGCTAAGGCAGCAATTGTAGCTTTTCAGAAAACTCTAAATGCTATAATTGTTTTATGTGAAATACAGTGTTCATATTAATTAATGAATGTTTTGTATATGTAAGTATTTGATAAATACAGACCAAGAAAAAAATAACCCATCTTTTAAGCTGACATATGAAAAAAAAAAAAAAAAAGCCAAACACATTGCTGTTTGAAGGCTTGGAACCGGTTAAGTACAAGATTATTTTAACCACATTTCAGTGAGGAACGTGAAATATGGTCCATGAAGTCATGCAATTCAGCAGAACATTTTTTTCCTTTCCTTTTTTTTTTTTTTTTAATCTGGTTAAACAGAAACAAAAGCAAAATTGTCAGTATACCTCTTTAGTCATATTTTAATCAAAGTTTTAAAGAAAGCTGCCTGTAGCTAATAAAAAGTTGCATCCCTAGGGCACTCTGTTGAAAGAATCTAAATAGGCATTGACCCACTCTTGGTAGCAGTAGCAGTGTTGGGCATTTCAAGAGCACATATGGACGCTTAGGATTCAGTCCTTATTCTGGGGGGGAGCTGAAGAGGTGAGGAGAAAAGGGGAAAGTACTGCTTAGAGGAAAAGGACTGTAATTTTGAGACCTAAATCTCATATCATGCTTTTAGATGGAGTAGAGAAGAATTCATTTTCATAGGTATTGGTTATAACTCCATTGTCTCTGTTTTTCTGTCAGTGTAAATCATTTGAAAATAGCTCCTGTGACATTGGTTACAACCAACTGATAAGAAGTCATCAGCACGAAATGTGGATCAGTGCTGGAATATCCATTTCTTGTGTTCTTTCAAAGTCCTATGAAAAATATTTGCTTAGGTGTGTGACAGCAAAGAAAAAACTTTCTCAAGTAACAACATAACAAAGTTGTTCTATCTATTTTCAGGTTGAACAAGCACAGAATTATTTTAAAATCAGTTTTAGGTATTTATTCCTACCCCTAAAGCATCTTTAGGCTTGTCAAAAAAACCCAGGAACCAGCAAGATATTTGCTTGTATAGAAAATCTGCCAAATTCTCGTTTCTGATTTGTTTATGCAGGATGTCAAAAATAACCTGTACACAAAAGACAAGTCACTCTGGACTATAGTGACAGTCATACACGATTCACATTCTTCATACTTCCCATTTTATATACTAAAAAAAAAGAATATTAATGGGCTAGTTATATAAAATAATGCAAACCAAGCCAAAGAATTACTATAAATTATGGGGTTTAAATGCAACAAGAGAACAAAGTACTTTTGATAAAAGTTGCTCCCTCTCACAAAACCTCTCCCATAATCCTCAAACAGCTCTGCTGCCTGCCTCCTGAAAGCTCTTTCAGAACTTTGAGTAAATGCTTTCATAACTAATTTATATCAATTTCATGTTGCACAGAACTTTCATATCCATCATCTGATTTACCTTAATGCCAATAAACATCCTGTTTGAAGGCATTTAGGGCTGACAAGCCATCCGGATGGAACTTTTCAGTGCTGACCACTGCTGGCCTGAACCCAGGACCACTCTTTGCCCTGGAAACAGGGAGGAGAGGTAGGAAAACCATGCCCTCCTCTGTGGCACCGTGTGACTTGGACACACAGACACAGAGCCAGGGCACCACTTCTGTAGCATTTACTGCCCGTGAGGTGCGGGATGCTCAGCTCTGAGCTCTCTTCACTCTCAACATAACAAGTCTCACAGCAGTGTGTGGCACTGGACCATGAACTGGCAGCCTAAGAGATATTTAGAGCAGGTACTCAAATGCTTTGTCTGCACGTGTGGCAGATCGGTGCATTTGAGATACAAGATTGCCTAAGGCATCACAGAATCCATAGAGACTTGGACGGGCGTTCAGACGTATCAACAACGGCACAGTTGAAAAAGCTATTATTACTTGGAATTGCCACTTCAGGCTCTGACATTCTGTTCTACTCGTGTACACACTCCTGAAAAACTGAGCTCAAAAATAGCAGCAGAAACAGAAATATTTAAAAACACATAATCTAAAATATTGCAAATATACTTGGCCTCTGTCTTCAGGAACACAAATGTTTGACTGCTTTCTGAACATAATAATCAGAAGCAGAGAGTTTCATATTGTTTGAGACTTGTATGCTAAACAACTCTGTTAAAAGAATGTTAGTTACTAGGGGTCAAAATTCAAGGCCTGAAAGCTATAAATCACAGAATGAAAGTTGCCTGCATAAACTTAATTCAGCATTTTACTTACAACTCCACTTGGCAATTTTCTGCAAGATCCTAAATCAAAAAATACAAAGGTTTATTGGTTCAGTCAGATTTCTTTTCTTCTTATTGTTAATGTACTGCCTCTGACTACACTGTATTGTCCAAAAAATATATTTCCAAATATTTTTTTTTGGAAAAAAATATATTAATTCCTTTATGGGATTTTAGGAGAAATTTATTACAACAGCATGCCAGGACATAAATACACATCCATGATTTGAAGGAATATTATCAGCTCTTAAAGGTGGGATACAAAGAATAAAGGCATCTACTCCAGTTCTAAATATGAGGTTCAAAGTACCTGATTCAGACTATTTAGTGCTATATATCACTCAATCATTTGAAATTTTGCATTCTTCAGCAGATGAAAGCACCATATCTTAAATTAGATATCAAAAAAAGAAGAAAGACAAATAATGACTTCTTAAAAGCATGGGTTAACTGAGATTTGATGAAAATACTATGGTAAAACATGCACACACACACACACAAAAAAAAAAAGGCTGGAGAGGCGTCAGTCTTGCCTGTACTGTTCTATACAAGCACAAAAGAATTTGAGGAACAAAGATGAAGGGGTAGAGCTCAGGGGCCCAAACGGAGATTGGGACCCAGCCACAATGAATATTGCCTGAACACATCCTGTAAACAAACCCCACACTGAAAAAGTGTCACTGACAAGGCAAAGAAAGCAAAATATATCAAGGCAACCAAAAGCGCGAGAGGGAGCTGGACAAAGCTGTGGATTAGACCAACACTTCTGAGAACAGGCTGTAGATTTCCTGAAACCTTGTCTGCTGCTGTTGTTGACATCTGGCAAACACTGTCTGGGGTTTTGGGAGGGGATGCATTTGGCAAATTTAATTCCTGCTCTAAACATATAAAGTGTTGCAATGTTAACTCTAGTCATAATCTCAGCCCTGATGATGATACAACAAATACTTTTATCATTGCTAATACTTATAATATTTAGCCATATATTGACATAGAGTAATTACTGTTAAATTTTAGCTTTTAACCAAGTTATAAAAATATTATAAGGACAACTATCATGCAGCAACATTTTAATGGCAACCCCTGACTTTCGCATAGGCTCATTTTGGAAGTGCTTGAACCATAGATGATTGAGAAAGAAAAACCAACACTTGTCTACAGTGCAGAGAGCATGGAAGTTAAAGAGTTACACATACACAAAAATCCAAATGAGTCAACAAATATTGTGAGAGCGCCAAAAAATAGTTTAGCTGAACATGTGGGCTTCTTGTTTATGCAAGCTTTTCAGAGAATGTTTTTCATAAAAGAGATGTAGCACTGTTTAACGCTCCGTCACTGTTTCAGGGGATATGTCTTGGCTGCATTGTGTTCAAGAGTTTAGACTGCTACTGAAGGAGGAAACAATTCTCTCCTGAGGCAGTTATGATTTAAACCTCTTTCTAGGGTGGAGAAGTTTGTTTTATCCTACTTTTTCCTCCTTTTTTGCTGTTATTGGGCACACGTGGCATCCATCAATTTCTTGCTGCACATTTTGCACGCAAATACCAATAGATAGAAGCATTGTGTTGCAGCTGCAGGACAAATGCATGAAAACATCCATTCTTAGGAGTCAAACAATCCAAAAAATAAAATAATTAGATATTCTAACAAAACCTTAATGGAAATTTCAGTAAAATCCGTGTTCATTAGATGATAATTTGGTCAGAAATTATGGCATATAGATTTGACAGTTTTTGTTCTGATGGTCTGAGGAACAAGAAACAGGATTTCATTGTGTACTCCTGAATGCTCCATGGGTTTTGGGTTGTTTTACCACACTGGAGTCATTCCTTGCTATTGTTATACAAATAGAAAGTTAGAATTTCTCAGGAAGAAGGAAACTCTAATTTTATCTACTGCTTTTAATAATTATTTTTTCCCGCTTGAATGATTGCCCTTTAAAAGAATCCAGTATTAATTGATACTCTTATTCATCATATATTTTTCAAAGGTTGTACTAACTACCAGTGAAACCTTGTCTCTGCTCACCCCCTCAATGCCCTGTTGAAGCTGATGAGAATTTTGTTTCTGAATTCAGTGAATTATTTAATTCTTTCCCATCAGATGTATTCAGAAACCAAAAGCTTTTGTCTGGCAAGATCTAGTTTCCATTTTATCCAAACCACTGTAGCTCAGGGAACAGGAAAAGTCAACCCCCTAATGAATTCTGAGAGCAATTTGTACCTAAGCTACAGAATCATGCTCACTTGGCTCACAGGTATTCTTTAATGTATTCTTTAGATTGTAAGCATTAAATTAAGACAATAGGACAAATTCTGTTCCCAGCAATCTTTCTACAAAGGAAAAATTAGATGCGTGGCTTTCCTCTTGTCTTTGCATCAGGGCTACTTACACAGCTTGAACAGCTGCAAAGCAAACTTTATGCAGTTTATCTCTTTGATTGCCCTAATTCTTCAAATACCTTGAACTTAGAACAAGTAAAAATGGCTTTCCTGGAAAGCACAGTTCAAGTACACTAGTTTGTCATTCAGAAGGATACACACCAACCCCTCTATACACAGCAGTGTAAGGGAAGTCCTCCAATACTTAGCTCTGCATATGAAGCAAATTAATTGCGCAATTGTCAAATTTTCCTTGTCTTGAATTTGAGAACCTTGGCCATAAAGATGGCTCATCATAGCCTGTTAAGGCACCAGGACAAATGGGCTGTTTTATACATCGGGCAAGTCAGTGATTTCATAGCCATTTCACTTCCAGAAGTGTTAGATATATGTAAGTGGGTGAGGCCACACACATGGTCCAGTGTTGTGGTTGCTCTGTTGGAAAAAGCAATATAAAGTCAGTTTTTTGGCTTCTATCAGTGCATCCAGATGATTTCAATTTGTTAGGATTCCACTTGAGTGGTCACCATTAGTTTGACGAAACTGTGCCAACAGACAACTCTTTTTGCAGCCTCAAGGATTTTGGTACACACTGGGACTAGGCAGAGGTACAGAGATTTTAGCTTTACAACTACCCATAGAGCTTCTTAAAATTGGGTCCATCAGTTAGCCCCCATACATACAAGAGTTTAGTATGTGGTTTACACACAATAAACACTTTACTGAGGTCAGGTTTCTACTGATGGAATAGAGATTATGACAATAGCTGTTCCCCAGGGAACCATAAATTGAGT
This sequence comes from Chamaea fasciata, assembly GCF_029207755.1. Classification (NCBI taxonomy): domain Eukaryota; kingdom Metazoa; phylum Chordata; class Aves; order Passeriformes; family Sylviidae; genus Chamaea; species Chamaea fasciata. The sequence continues at coordinate 12,871,601 of NW_027094092.1, forward strand.
TAATTTTTAAGTACCGTTCAAGCTCTGGAAAGTTATATGAGACATTAGACTGACCTTGCCCACTAGTAGTCAAATCAGTAAGTGCCAAAAAGAAAAATCAACATGATAATTTTTATGCTTGTTTCTCAGTAATATGAATTTCATATGTGGGACAACAATGTCACAGAGACCATTCTTTGTCAACGTATGTCTGGCAGCTATAAGGATGAAAAGTCCTTTGGATCATGTAAAATAATCTGTTGATCACAAACTAAGTTTAAGTTTTCAAGAGGTAGTCCTTGAAATTTGTGATGGAGTTTTACTATGCAGTAAAAGAGAGGAAATAGCCTTGGCTCTTCTTATGTTCCTGGTGTTCAGCAAGTTAACCATCAGCATGAGTCCAACCTCATATTGGCAAGAGTCTCATGTCCTCAGAATTTCCATCTACTGGTTTCTATTTCATTAGAGAGATGGTGTGCGGAGAACAAATGGGTTCTCTTTTTAGACATTCAGACCGTTGTAAAGGTTTTTAAATCATCCCAGGATTTAAGAGTTTTAAAAGTATTTAGAACTAAGACTGTGGCACGTAACATGCAAGAAACATTTCTTGCCTAAGTACTGTATTTACTTGGAAAAGGAAATGACACTGCTGATGCTACTGATTAACTTTTTATCTGCAGCAAAGGCTTTGGAACCAACTTTATTTCTTGGAATTGGCAGAAAATTCCTTTCTACTTCCTCACTTTGTCCTTCTATTTTTATCAAACATGTAAAATTAACTTATGGAAAGTGAGACATTTCTACAACAAAGTGTAATTACAAGTTGAGGGTCTGGACAGAGAAAAAGATCTTTTCACGACACCCTATTTCCAGCTCTCAGGGAACAAACCCATCAAGTAATAGTAACCCAACTGGTAAGACACACACAGACTTTCCTGCTTTTTACTGAATTTATGGGCTTCCTGAGCCAACTAAGAATTTTATGTTTACAGAACTGCTAAAGGCTTGGAATATTTTACAGACCTAATACTGAATTGATATCTTACCCAAGTTAATAAAACTCTGATGCATAAAATAAGTGGATTTTACTACACAGCAAGAACTTGACCCATTTATCAATAAGAAGCCAGGATCATCTCAATGCCTTGGCACATTTCTGTTGGAAGTTATGAACAATAAGTAACTGGGATCACTATGAATTGACTGTTGTATGAAGCAGCAGAAAGGCCAATCAGATAGAAATTTTCCTTCTGACTCAGCAAATATTGAGCAGAAGCCCAAACGCAGTCCTAACAGCAAAGCTATTGTAGTTGTTCAGTCATGGGAACAGCTAGAAAGTGAATTTTATGGGCTCAATAGCTTCTGTGGCATCTTCCCAAAATTAACTGGGGAAACTACTGGCTTCAGGATCGAAAATTCTACCACTTGTAGGAGATATGAAAAGAACAAGCCCACATTTTAAATGAATATGGGAAAATCTTAGATTACAAAGTCAAAATATTTTCTTTCCAGCACAGCAGAAACCCTTTTAGAAGAAACTATGCTCCTACACAATAAATCACATACATAAAACCAGTATTAATCTTAACACATATGTGCAAACTAACTGGTATGCAGAGCAAGTCACCCAAAGTCCCAGTAAAATATTCTCAGAGCTGAGGCTAGCAGCACCTAACAGCATCTAACTGCAATACAATGTTAAATTCCCTGTTACAGCCCCAAGATTTATGAAAGGTCTTGTGTGATTCTGAGAAAGCAAAGTTCTTCACCCTTTCTGAAATTATTCACCCTTATCTACACTTACCGTGTTAAAATCTTTCAGTAAAAATGCAAATTGATAATCTGTGTGTTTTATAGAAATGGACAAACTCAGTCTATGTTTCATTAGCAAGGAAGGAATTTCTGGCAAATTTTCTCATCTAAGTGGAAATAAAGAGCTGCCAGCTGCATAGAAAATGTTGCTTAAAGAGAATTTGGGAAAACTTAAAATATCCTATAGATCCTTTCCACCTCCTTATGTGTATTTAAATGAGCAGCAACATACCAAATTTGAACTCTTGAAATAAAAGTCTGAACAATGTAATTTCTATATTTAGCATGCGAGTAGTCCCATGCCAAGATTCAGTCTTTGGAATATTTGCTGCATACAGACGTACCACATGCATGTTACTACAAGAAGTAATAAATATGTAACATCTGGCATTTTTGTCTTCCAGTCAGTCTTGAAACATGAAAAGTAAATGAGGAATTTTTGCACAAACTAAAAATGTACAATGCCTAATTGTACATCCAGGCTTAGCTTAGGAAAGGATCTAATTGCTAACACAGACCGTTCTCCCATCTCACAAGGCTTTTTTGAAAGCACCGAACTCCAGAAAATATTTCAGCCAAGCCTTTCTGATCTACCCTGTGGCCTTTAGAAGAGTGGACTTCACTTCTTTTTGCTCACAGGGAACTGAAAGCTCTCTCTGAAAGGTCTACTCAACAGTTCCAGTATTCATATTATCCAAATTAAGTTAGATTTAGTTGCCAGCAAATATTTTTCCATTCAAGGAGGAAAGGAACAAATGTATATTAAAGTATCTAGTCCTGACCTAGGATTCTATGCCACTGCCTTTTATATTACAACCTCCAAGATATCTTGCTCAAGATTTTAATTTTTTATCTTCCATAGGATGGGGAAGGTAAGGATTCTGTCAGCAGGGAGTGAAGAACATATCACGCAGAGGGATCTAAATCACAGAGAAAAATCTGTGTTCAAAGGGTAAACACAGGAGAGTTCAAAACCAGCACAGACAGTACATCGATACCCAGGCCTCAACTAGAGAACTGATGAAGACAATCAATCCATAACTTTTATTTAAATAATTGTAGGTAACAAGAGGATAAGAAATTACTGAAAACATAAAGGCGATTAACTGAGTCCAAACAGACTTATAACAAGATAATCAGATGCTTAAACTTACACCTCCTAAGTTATAGCACTGATCACTGCATAATGGAATTTACACATTAAGCTTGTTTTCCAAGGATTTTTTTCTTTTAAATCTAATCACACAGACTTTATTATCAATACTGTATATTTGGAGCTAATTGAAAAAACTCTGTGTGATTTCTTGCCGGATACAAATCATATGCCTTGAATAAGGATTAGCTGGATAACTCACAAGTCCCCTAGGGAAAATATGTTGTACAGACTACTCCTCATAAGTGGGGATTAATATCAAATCCCACAGGAAGTCGTGCACTGCAGTGTTTGTTTTCATTTCACTTTATATTTACTGGCAGTTTAGTCTGTTCTTTCAGCTTGTGTTTAACAGACACTGCAGCATGACAGACTTTTCAGCACATGCAACATCATGCCTCACGTTTTGGCCACTGGATGGATGGTGTTTCCTAGATATAGCTGTTGTCCAGTGGGTCCCACAAAATTGCATATGGTGTGAACTCGGATTGACCGCATGGAATGCCCTCCCTTTTAGATTTTATTATTATAACTGTTCCAAGCTTAATATGGTACTGACATAGCAGTTGCTACCCCTGCTCACCATTCATCTCAGTGCTGGTGTTTTCACCCTCAAGCAGTTCCATTCACTTTTTAATCTTGTTAAAACCTGGATTTATTATTTTCCCTGTTTCTGTAGATTCCCTATCTCCCTAGCTTGCATCTTGGTTTATGTCGTTTCTGGGCCAGCTCTGATGTTCTTTTTGTACTTTTCCCTGCATTTTCAGAACTCAGTTCTTCTTCCCTGTCTCATCACTCTCTCTCCCTTGACATCATAAAACAGCTTCTTGCTGATACAACTGTGAAGAGGAAAGAATGCCATGCAAAACAGTCTTCCATACAACCCAGCACAGATAATACACAATCATTTTCTTCTTCATACCATTCAAACCAGACAAATGGTGTGAGCTATCAAATCCAGTATTCCACATTAGGTAATTTTAGATACTTTTGTCATTGGCACAAAGCTAAGCAAATCCAACAGCAGGCGGTATCTACTAACAGTTTCCTCATACTTCTTCCTTCAAAACTTGATGAGTATGACCTGCACCACCACAATCCAACTTCAGTCACCTCAGATTTGAGTGCAAAGGGAGAGAGGGTGCGGGCTTGTTGACCAGTGGGCTTTACAAAATTAAGTAAACTGTGAACACTTATCTTTCTGAAATACCAACATTCATGAATGTTATAACATTTTATACACCACCCATGTTTATGCACATATTTATCATCTGAATACTTTTAGGTTTACTCTTGTCCTCTTTTCAAATTTTCTATATATTAAGCAAATTTTCTTTCTCAATGAATTTTCTTGGTTTGCATTACTGAAAGACTCTTTCTATCACCACATTGCACAGGAATCTCTTGCTGCACTTTTCCAATATGCTACAACTCAGTCTTTGCAGAAAATAATATCATCAAACCATAGCACAAATTGAGATACATTTGATTGATAAATGGTGGTGTGTCAACACACAGAAAAATGTGCTTGTATTGTAAACAGAAGTCTAGCTGCTTATGCAGTGTTTCAAAAACAGGTAAAAATCCCATACCTAGAAAGCTGAATTTTAGGACATGTTAGTGGATCACTGCTATCTTAATCTGAGCAGGATAGACAAAGGAGAATGAAGGCAGTAAGTGACTGCAGCATACACAAATATGTCTTTAAGAATTTGCACTGCAGTTGCCAGCACAAGTTAAACCTCACATTGAATGAATATGAAAAATAGAATCATAGAGGGGTTTGTGTTGGCAGGGACCTTTGAGATCATCTGGATCCAGAACCCCATGGATAGGGAGACCTTCCACTAAACCAGACTGTTCAGAGCTCCATCCAACCTTGAGCCTTGCCAGGGGTGGAGAACATGGTAGAAACCTTAACAAAATTTCTGTTCAGTAAGATCATGTGCAAGACTTCCCTGCACTGTTCTTCATTCCATGATTGTTTGAAAACATTTGAAACATTTTATTAAGTAGTTTTTCTTTAATTATATAAATATGTTTTTATTGCAAACAATAAGCGATTCTTATGGTCACCATAATCAGTCATCTGCAATCTTTCCTCTCAGCAGTGTTGCAAATATCCACCAATTTACTTTAACCAAGTTTAAGGGGATAGAGGGAGGCAAAGAAGATGCAAGAGTACATACATGTCTAGGCAGTGGTTTGCATCTAAAACACCAAATGTTGCCTCTCAGCAATTAACATTGGCATCACAGGAAAGCCACCAGTAGAGAAAGATCCCTGCAGGTTTGAAGTGGGAGCTGGCTTTTTAGATGGGATTTTTTTTTTCCACAGTTGGATTTTCCAGTAGAAATTTTAACCCTCGGGCATTTGAAAAAAAAATTGGACACTGGGTTGTGAAAATATATTCATTAATCATTGTCAGAATATCTTGTTTTGATCCTATAAAGACAGGTAACAATATTCAATCCTTGAAATTGTTTATGAAGTAATCAGCATTTAATTTGTTCTGTTCAGAATTTAATTATATACCATGTGCCTTCCTGAGAGGACACTACCAGAAGTATAGCTGTCAAATGGAAATTAATTTGCTAGTAGATGACCACATACTTCATGAATTATACATGAAACTTTGTCTCACAGTGACTGTTGCTAAAAGACTCTTTCATCACTCTTCTGTTTAAACAAACCACAATGGTTTTTAAATGTCTGATCAGCACTAAGGAGATTATGATAAAGTGCTAAGAATGACTTCCAAAATAGTGTTTCAGGCACATTTCATATTGATGTGTTTCACTGCAATTTGGGTCATGTTCCTCTGCTCTTAGTTGCTAGTAGAATGATGGGCAGACCACTGCATGCGCTTTCAAATACAACACTGATAGCTGGATTTACATTTCTTTTTAAGACTCAGCTTTAGCAAACACGCCTTAGATTTCAGACATAATTCTGTTATTCAAATGGGAGAAGAGTTTGATAGCTATGCTAATCACTTTTATCTGAGAAAACATAACTAATAGCTTGGTTTACATTTGCCTGCATTTATGAGCATAATTTTAGCACATAATTTTATTGCACCATAAAACATAATACTGCATTAGCCTGCTCTTAAAAAAAGTTACCTTAGAGTGATTTGTACTTAAACCTTCACCCTACATTTAAATAACAATATCATTTTAAAATTTTGACCTTTTAAAATCAATTTTAAAAACTCAAACCTGCATAACAATTTAACCTACAAGGCTATTATATGTTGCCATAATGCTCAGTGAATGTATTTGAGGAAGTCATAGCCAGATTGATCATAGGACTGCTTTGAGCCAGTTATTCTCATGTATAAATTGGACTGAATTAAGATAATTTTCTCTTAACACTGCATCAAAAAGAATCTCTTAAACTTTTCGATTGCTGTATATATTAACAAAGCACGTGGAAGAAAAGATGAACGATCCACATAATTTTTATTTTTTATTTAGTGCTTTCAGCATTGGAAACTGAATAGGAAATAACGTTTTATATTTTAAAAGGGCCAGTTATTGCTTTCAGTGGGATATAAACATAAAGAAAATATGCTCAAGAAGCTCCATTTTGTAGTATTGTACTTAACACTTCCTCTTGGAATAGTCAAGGCTAATAATGATATGGGAACTATTTTCCAGAACACAACTATGCCAACAGACACAGTGTAATGATCTTATTAGCAATAATATGTTGTATATATGTAGCCATGTCCTCTCAGAATTTGAAAGTATATTTTCAAATTTAACCTGACCGCTCCCCTTGAAGGCAAAAAAAGCCGTGTAGAGAAATGCTGGACTCTCTGTGACATTAAGAAATTATCTATGGCAGAATGCGGATTTCCATTCAGCTTTCATTTGCGGTCAAAGATCTGTTCTAAGAAAGGTCTTAAAGAGTCAACAATTAGTCCTGTAATTTCATGCAGCACAAAATGGATTGTATCCCTGACCTAAGCCCTTCTCCCCCACAATGGCTTTTCTTCTGCAGTACAGATTCTTAGCAAATTAATATCTCTGTTCTACAGATATCTGGAAGGTTAATGTTAAGTTTATGAGCAGCAAGTCTACGTACTTCGTATCTTAAATCTAAACCCAAGCATATCAAGGGGATATTTTATCTCCTCTAGTATTGCTGAAAAAAAAAATTGTTTTGAAAATGTTTGCTTGATGACTGCAAATTAAATTATTGTCCTAAGTATTTTAAGTACTTGCTTTAATAAGGTTTTTTTTTTATTTCTTCTTTGATTTTAGAGGACCTTGATGCTTATGGTATACTTCATAGAACATGTTGCATGAACTAAAATACTAATATGACTCAGCCATTGACTTGGTCCAGGGGATTTTCAGACTCTTGCCTGATTGATGCATTGGGAAATATGCATGCCAAGATGACCACTAACCAGAAACTTTTAACATTACACTGTAGCACTGTGAATTCACAGTAAGGACAAGAGGGAAGATACAGACACATTATTTTAGTTTAAAAATATGTTCTTCTCCCAAACTGAATCAGAAAAGTTAAAACACTAAAAAATTCTAAATCAGACAATATAAACTAGAGATTGAAAACAACACATGTACATTAATTTTCAGTTAATTTCACTACTAACTACACAGCATAGCCAAATCTCAACTTTAGGTAGATCTTCACTGCTTCTGAAGAGAGATTCTGTGGCCCAGCTGCAGATGTATGTAAGGAAAATTCCTAAACCCTGCTAATGGTCAATTCTGCCCACACTGCTCTGGAATATTTCACACATCAGTGAAATATGCTCCTGCCTCTGTCAGCTGCAGAGTTCAGTTTAACTAGTTGTCTAACTTAATTCATAATAAGTAAAATGAACTTCACCAATCTTTTCCTTTAAAAAGGCAGTTTCTTGATCACATCATTATGCAAGAACCCCTTTTCCTACTTTTTTGAACATATAGTTCATAGCTTCATATTTCTGGAAAAATAAAACCTTGTGTCGTGGGTTTTGTAAAGAGCATGTTATTCTATTCCATCTGGGTGGAGCAGGACTGCTAATCAAATGGGTCAGTGTTGCTTATCAGATGGTGGAGTACTACTTATCTCTCTTCATTGTTTCACTACTCCCATGGGGATATCTTCTGCTAATGGACCATTAAGAGCTCACCAATGACATTACACATTACACTGCACTATTGTAAGCTGCTCCAGCCAGGGAGGAGGAGCCAAACCATCTTAACCTAGATAAAAAGGACTCACAGTCCCACTAGGTATCCAGTTTTTCCACCGGATCCCTGGAGGAAGACCGGACCCATCTCAGCATTACTGGACCCTTTTTCTTCAACAGGACCATCTCTACTCCAACAGAACCACATCTGCCACTCCAGGAGGGCTTACTCTGGACTGCTTCCAACACCCTGACCAACAGGGTGTCAGGTTGTATTTCTGACTCTGTCAGGGTTTTCTAGGATTTCTTGTTTGTTTGTTCTCTTGCTTATTCTTCTGTACTACAACATCTGTATTTTTATACCCCTAGTAAAGAACTGCTATACCTATTCCCAAAACCTTTGCCTGACAGCCTTTTAATTGCAAATTTATAATAATTTGGAAAAGGGAAGAGGGGCTTACATTTTAAGGGAGACTCCAACCTTCCCTGGCAGACACCTGTCTATCTAAACCAAGACACCTTGAAAACACCAACTAACCAGCACAGAAAAAAGAAAGCATGTAAGAAGGAATTCAAATGATTCATCTAAATAAAAAAGCCTAATTCTAAGTTCATGCTTTGACTTCAGTCTTTTGAATCAAAATACTAAATCTGATTTCAAATCTGTTGCTGCTAATAATGTCAAAGCTGTGCAAAGGAAGTGAAGAATAGCCTTGAATATGGCAGCAAAGGATAAAAGGTGTTGAAAAGTAAGGCAGGAAATTGATATTTTCAGAAGTGCAGAGGTGAAAGAACCAAAAGGTTCATGATAGGGAACAGTAATTTTTAAATTAATATGGATGTATGTGGTATAAAGACTCCCTTCTGGTCCTTTCTTTTCCCTGTTACACATATAGAAAGGAAGAAAAAAAATAGACATATCTATTTAAAAAACAGACATGATCTTTCTCTTCAGTACAATATTTACAGTGCAGAATTCTTCTCAGAGCTACTATATTTCAGAACCATTGGCTTTTTCAAAACATTCGTAATTATATGTCTAAATTGGTGATTGTTAATTAAGACATTTTAAATTTTTATTATTAATGCCGGAATTCATATTTAAAAAGCAAGCCAGAACCAACTTCACCAATAGCACTTGTGAGCTGTTTCCACAAATGTGAAAATCAAGTTCTTTTATTTATTTATCACATGAACGGCTTTAAATTGAGAACGTTGGTGGCACCGTTTACCACTGAAACTATGGGGGATTGGAGTGGGGCAGAAATCTTTACATTTTACATGAGGGAAATCATTAGCTTGGAAACACAGCTGATAGCCACCACTATTAATAATCTCACTATGTAGTTCCTGGAAAACCTTTTGCAAACCAAAGACTCCAGATTTCTAGATCTGTGTCTCAACATTGTGCTCGGAGGACATTATCTAGCCATCATGCTCAAATAGGTTTAACATGTGAACATTTAATGGGCCAACACTTTACCAAAATGAGAATCACAAGCACAAAAAATTAACATACTACTGACTGATATTTGGAGATGTCAAATGTCAATGCCCAAAAAATTACAGCTTCACATTCATATTCACCTGAGAAAATAAAACTATTCTTATCTATGAACATGAAAGATGTGGCATGAAGGTATAAAAGATTAGCAGTAAGATTACACAGGGATTCTGTGTCAGATTTGTAAGTAAAGCTTGAACTAAAGCAAAGATGCCAGAAACACATTCACCTTGGGGGAAGTGCATGTCTGTTTAATTTTTTTTCCCAAGTTATGTCTCAGATTCACTTTTTACATAGCATTTTTGTCACTTAAAATAATCAGACTCCATAAGGTAATAGCAACAGCATGTTTTCTGTCCCTCTGACTTTCTTCTAGTTTTATTTTTGTAAGTGACAAAAAATTTCAGAAACTCTGAAGTTCAAAATGTGTGCATTGTTAGACCTTCAGCATAACAGGGTGATAAAATATTGACAGGATAATCTCTAGCTAAGTAGCTCTTCACTTAACAGTTAATAGCTCATCCATTGCTGTAAGAACTAAGCTCATGGCCAGAGGATGAAATATCCACTCTAGAAAACTGAATAGCAGTTGGAGTTAAATAAGAAAACAAGGAAATTAGAGAAAAGGGAAATTTGGAAAGCCATTTTGTCCATGATGGGCCATCTAATTATTTCGTAAATGGGAAAATGCTTTTGCTTTACCTGGTTGGCAACCATGCACGTTCAGTACGATAAATGCTTCCTAACATCTGGTCTGAATTTTCATCTTCTTTCCATGTATGCTCCTTTGTCCTGTCACATATGTCAACTTGCAAACAACAATATGAAATGACAGGTTCTAATCACTTCAATATTGAAAATTGTCCTTTTTCTTTTTTAAGAAAAGGTTTCTATAGCATACTGTTTCCTCTCTCTCAGTTAAGTGTCTCCTAATTGCTATCATGTCACAAAGTTCAATAACACAGAACCAAACAGAGGTTTCTAACAGAAAATATGGGCTGCAAGACACAGAGAGCGAAATTCAGGTTTTCAAAGTGGAAATTGGGCTCATTGGAAACACTGCTTAACCTCCCCTTTCCACCAGACAAAACACTTTCTAGCATGGATGCTGATTTGTGGACCTGTCTTGCATTTCTGAAGTGGCCATTACTACTGTTACTACCACTGTCTCTCCTCTAGCATGGACACAAAGAACCTACACAGCCCAAAAAGAGGCTGAAGATGCAGGAGGTCCTCAGGATAAAGTCTCATGAGTTAAAATCTTTCTGCTTTAGCACATTAACAGGAGCCAATTGCAGCTGGTGAGAGCAACGCCTTCAAAATCCTCAGAGCTTCCCTGTAGGATGCTCATGCCTAGTGTGATTCACATCCCTGCCAGGAGCTGGAGACTGGGAGAAGATAACAAAGACAAGGACTGCTCCTGGGGTTTTAAAATAAGTGGGATTCCAGATTTTGATCATTTTTGTGACAAGGAAATAAGGTCTGCAGCATTGCCAATCAGTCTGCTTTCAGTGCAGGTCTCTCAAAGTAAAGTTTCACCAAAGAACTGGGGATAAAACTGCCAAAGTTTGAATAGGTCAGGATTTGGTTCCAACCTTTTATTTTTCTTCCTCACAATAACAGCTAAAAAATCTTGAAAAGACACCAGGTAACTAGTACCAATTTCAGAATATCTACTTGGTTGCAAAGCAAATTTTATAATAATAAAAAATGTATTGTTTTTTGATATAAGCCTATGCAATTTATGCTACTTGCTAATCTCAAAAGTTGCATCCACATAAGCATCTCTAGGCCTGATTTAAGGAAAAGTAAGTTTCACACATAGTATATAAATTATCTTCTGCCCAGTAGCTGACAGCATTGTTATTCTGCTTCCCACAGATAAAATACGGGCATCTTAAATGCTTCTTTTTTTCTTTTTTTTTATTATACAGGAAAACCAATGTAATGTTTGCAGCTGGAATTTCAATCTAGCATAACAATAGCTGTCCTTGTGGTGCTCTGCCATGCTGAGAAGTGTATCTGAGTGAGGCTTAGAGTTCTCCTTTCATCCCTTGTATCCTCTCCAACTGTAAGCCTTAGCCCTCCATCCTGAGAAAAGATTTGTGCTGAGGGATCTATTCATATAAAGTCCCACAGAGGTCCACAGAGCTTTACGTGCAGAGATCTCCCAGTTCAGTTCTGAACAAGCCCACTGTGAAGGTTTTTCTCCTCTACCAAAGTTGGCCCAGGTTTTCCAATAAGTTTAGCAGTCACACTTGTAAGTTTTAGTTTTCCACAACTTCAGGTCTGGGAGAAATTATTCTTAGATGCCAGGCATAAAGCAGTCAGCACCCCAAGAAATGCCCTCTTGTCTGTTACTGCAGAGTTGGCAGGATGCTGCTGCTGCAGCAATAGCCCATTACAAGTTTAACATTTCATATTAGGCTCAGCTGGAGACCCCATCTGAGGATCTATCTGCTGCAGTTAGATGTACATTTCTCCAAATACATGAAGACATTAAAACTCACAGACTTTCAGGCTTTTGGTTTGTTTCTTTTTAATACCTAGTGCAGGGATCCTTTGGCAAGAGTGTGTGCAGCTGAAACTGGTGATGCAGGAAGACAAATGATCAGAAAGGAAGTAAAAAAAATCAACTCATAAACTGATTTCCATGAGCAGCTAAAGTGTGTTAAAATGCGTAAATTTCACAACTAGGTAGGCCTTACCTAAACTGCCTTAACTACTTAGGTTGTACAAATATCTGCTGCAGTTTCTGATTATTGAAAGACAGAATGTTTATTTAATTTCATATTATTTCAACACATCGCTAAACAGCATGGACAAAGCACATTTGACCCAGCTCTAAATGAAAATTTAAATCTCCATCTTGTAGCTGGACCCAAAGCCTACTGAATTCAGTAGGTGTTTTTTTTCACAAACCTGGAGCTTGGATCAGGCCCTTTATCATAGTTTTTGAATGATCTTTTTGTGGCTCATTCAAGAAGGAGCCATTTTTCAGCAGAGGGCAGGACAAGGGAAACAGTTTCATTTACTGCAAAGTCAAGCTTAAGCATTTGATGGAGGATTTGCTTTTGTTATGAATTTACACATTTACAAGGTATGTCCCCCAGAGAACAAAAACAAAAGGGGTCTAAGTTGCTGCTGAGTTAGGGCCACACTGATAAAAAAAATACTGTAAAAAATTTGGTCTGTGGCTAACAATGAGAAGTTAATACAAATGGTCACTGACTTCATTATACAACTCTTTAGCAACAACTTTTCCAGACTCATGTTAAGCCTTGAGAGAGAAACGTTTCAGCACAGAACCACTTAATCATTTATGTGAATGAAAATGAGTGCAAACAGAATGCTGAGATGGCTTTAAGATCACCTCTTTTTTCTTGTACGGAATACCCACCATAATTACATTTTACTTGTCAGTTCATAAATTTTGCTTATTACAAAATGGGCATTATTGATTGCTTTTTAAAAGTACTAAAACTAAGCTAAGAGCCATAGATCTCTCAGCAAATTCAAAACATACTATCTTCTAAACTAATCATTGGCAAAGGGACTGTGGAAAAACTATCTAAGTTTATTGTAAGCCTAATGCAAAAAATTGCCATGAGTTTTAGGTTAGTAACTTGGCTTTGAGTTTAGCATGTTTTAAGCCACAATGAAAAAAAAAAAAAAAAAAAAAAAAAAAAAAAAAAAAAAGATAAACTTATTTGGCAAAGCCAGACAATTTTAAAGCCAACATCCTGTAATTGTTTCCTCATTCAGCCTGGCAGCTTAAACAAGAAGAAAAGAGAAAGAAGAAAGACAAGGAAAAAAAGAAAGGAGGGGGGAAAGGAGAAGAGAAAGGAGAGGGAGAAATGGAAAACATCTTGAGAAAGAAAAAATGCAAGGGAACAGCAAAATCAAGGTGATTATCTCATTTGTAGTAAATCAATATAAACTGCATATTTGCTTAGGTTTTTTTCCGTTTGAGGTAGCATGTAATAAAATGAAATGATGGAAGCTCACTATTCTTGTGGTACAAACCTGAATTCCAAATGTTCTTGGTTAGAATTAATGCAAACAGTAGATATTTTAACACAGTTGACCCTAGCAATGCAGAAGAGCCAGATAGCAGGCAGCCTAAGAGGACTCAGCCTCTTTGGGATCAGTTGATTAAACATCACCAAGTGAGATTTATACACATTGGGAATTTTCCTTATTTAGAACCAGTAAGAAATAAAAGTGATCAGAAGGAATTTAGAGCTGCCATTCTCATTAAAATAAGGCTAGGGGCTGACAGCTACAAATAGCTATAAGAAAAGGGAGGGGAAATCTGACAAAGAAGAAATTAACATCTCTTATTTGATTAAAGCTAAATATTCTCTGAGAATGTTTGGCTCTCTCAAACTTTTACCTCTTTTACTGCAGTTTTGTTGCCAGTGCTGAACTAATACTGAAAAAAGAGCCTAAGAGGTAGCTACTGATCTGGCTGGGAAACAATGTCCTATTCAAAGCTGGTATCTGTTCTAAGTATCAAGCAACAAAATTAACTGTCCTCTGTAGGGAGAGGTAAAAGAGAACATTTATGTCAATGTCAAGCCAGGAAAGCAATTTGAATTAACCTAGTCTTAAAAAATAGAATACACAAAAGTATTTTTAAAGTGTATGTAATTTAAAAGCCTTCTAAATATCTTACACTGCACATGGCTACAATTGTATTTTGCAGGCAGCAGTAGATTTCTTTGCAGTTTCAAGTCCAGGGATGGGGCTGTACTCCATCAAGAAATTATCACATCAAGCTGAACGCCACTGTGAAAGTAGCAAATGAAATTTGTCAATATTCAGAAAATGGCCAGATAATCAGATTGTGACTCAACAGGTCCAGTGAGGGCAGCTGTGTCCAGAACAGTGGCATTTATGAAGACATTGACACATGGTCCCAGTGTCAGTTGACTGACAGCTGGAAAAGCCTTTGCAAGCCAAGTTTTTAGAGACACCAGAGCAAATTCTATGCAATTTTCCATGGAACTATCCATCTTTACTACAAGAGCAACACATGTGCAAAGTGCTTTTGTGGCATCAGTCAGAGGAAGAAGAGAAAACAAATTAAAACAGGAAGCCTTGAGCTCACCATTCATTTTCACTATTCTGGTGATATAAAACACTACCACAGTACTCTATGAGGCAACAGATAGCTATGTAACAAAAGTTAATGATCTACTGATACACCAGAATCAGAGAGAAAGTTTCCATATTTTCTGTGCTAGCAATCTAAGAACAGAAAATGACTGACATGTAGCCTAGTAAGAAGGTTAATTTTCTCATGATACACCAGGAATATTGCACCTGGACCAAGAATAAAGACTGACCAGCAAATGAACGGCAGGAATATGTTGGGACACAGGTCCCAGTCTTTGTGGATTTTGTGCCTGAATTTCCTTTCCCTGGCAACTAAGGCACAGTGAACAGGAATTCACATGGGCCCAGAAAGCTCTGGAGATATGTTCTTCCATTTCCTTGTTCCCCTCAGGGGAACAGGGGCGGTAGAACAGAGGAAATCAGCCTTGCCAGCCACTCAGTTTTGTCCCCTGTGAAGACCTTTCAGCTATAAGAGTGGCAGCCAAACCAAAATGAAACTTGATTTTTTATCCACTTTGGGGTACCCAACCAGAGTAAAGACAGACTGTTGACACATCTGCCTTATCAAAAAAAGATGGAAGATTCAACTGTTTCTGCCCAACTTTTTAAATTAATATTGTTATCTTCCCTTAAATATTTGTGGATACTAGCATAGAAGTCTTAGAGATCTTTAGAAGCTCCAAAGACTTTTGCCACCAACTGAAATACTGTGTTGCTCATTTTCCAACCATCTGGTGCCGTTCAAAGGTATACTAAAAGCCCTTAAAACAAGACCTGCAGCTTTAATTCTTTCAGTGTTCTACTCTGAGGAATATCTAATTATTCCAGTCTAGATATATTCAGCCCTTCCAATTTTATTTCAACCTTTGTTAAATTAATTTCCATTTCCATATTATTTATTGTTCCCTAGTTATTTTGCTTTTTTTCTCTGTATTAAGCAGCTTCCTTCTTGTTGTTATTACTCCCAATTTGATAAATCTTGTTGCAACTTCATTGTTTCTGGCTTGGTTAAAATAGAGTATATTCATACAGTGAAATAGCTATGTGAAGTCAACACATTAATCCTGTAATTTGCATAATATCTTATGCCATTGCCAAACTATTTAATAAACAAAGATCCTCTGTTCTTTTCCTGTGATGAAAACTGAAAACCTTTTGTATGCCATCCACAGCCTCCTTTCACAAAAGTTTTCCAGCCCACGTTTACAAGGTGTGATATGTTAGCTTGTGTTCCAAAAGAGAGGATCAGTAGGACCAGTTATCTTATGTTTCATTACAGAACTGATAACCTCTGAGGACTCATCTGTAAAAAAGTTTATCTTGTAAGCAAATCCCATAAAGAGCACCAAGGAAAGAAATACCAGGTCATACTAAATTGTTTGGCAACTGGCCAAAAAAGGAATAAAAATACTTCATGGTAAAACCCTCCAAAACCTAGGAAAATAACTCCTTTTGCAAAAGAAAAGATCTGCTTCCTTTATTTTGAGAATCTTCTTGAAAAAGAAGCCTGATGTTAACTGAGAAAAGAGTTGTGTACCTGACAATGTAAGCACTGGCCCCTGGACAAGCAAAACAGAAAATGCATAAATTGTTAAATCTGTGGATTTTTATCATTAAGATTTGAAGTCAGAAGTCAAAGATGCACATACTGTTCTTCAAAAAGGTAGAGTATGGACAAGGATAAAACAATAGCGAACACCATGCCAAAAAGAGTGTGATGTCATCAAGCTGTCTAAGGTTTGTAGGATTTTCCATGGAACAGCATTGAATGCCAAGACTTAAAGTATTTTGTAAAACAATCTATGTTAACCCTCAAGCTGAACTAAAAATCCAGTAAATAAACTGATGAGAAAGGGATTTGGCTTGGCAGTAGCCCTACTGCCCAACTAGTAAAACAGAAATAACAATATCTCACAGAGAAAAAGACAAATCTTACTCGAATGGATATTTTGATAGTTTGCTGCTACACTTTAAAGTTGTCAGGCTAAATTGCTGGGAGATGGTGACCTGTTCAAAAGGAACCAGGATTCTACCATGACCAAATGTCTAAACTCTCTGGCAAGATACTGGTTTTGCTGTTTCAAGAGGTGTTGAGCTGAACTCCCATAAACTGGACTGGAATAAATAATATGATCTGGTCTGATTCATGACGCCAGAATAGGCTCTGCTTGGAAGAGAACACAGGAATAACAGGGCTCAGTTCTCAGGCTGGTGAAAGGCTGTTCTGGTTGACAGCTTATGTTAACAGCTTCTGTGCTGGGAGTCTGGCGAAAGGCTTCAGGGGAACTGTCTGTTTGCTTTCATTCATATTTTATATATGTTACATATACACACGGAGAGCACTGCACCTATTAGCCCACAATTTTCTGTCACAATCGTGGTCATCACACTATGTATGTGAGCAGCCATGGCTAAGAAGGGGTATTTCAGATCTTATTTAATAGTCTCCATTCTCATGTTCTGGCAAGGACATCTGAGGAACATTACCTTACAATGTTAAGCAGTGTTCCCTCTCATACAGCAGATACCACTTCCAGCGCAAATACACGTGCTTACAAGTTTAATGTTAGCTGTCAGTAGGTACTCAAGCATGAAAAGTTAACATTTGTTTTCTATCAGGATACACGTGACCAGGGCTCAGTGGCTTGAGTGTTGGAGAAAAGCAAGCACAGAAGGTCCTTGACACCAGAGTAATAAAGCTTTTAAATTTAAAATAAAGCTTTACAGACATTTTGGCATCTCCCCAATACAATTTAAAGAAAATAACAACAAAACCAAGCAAATAGGCAGGTAGTTAACCAATTAGGAAAGTTTTTCAGTTGCACATCAGTTCAAGGCATATTCATCTGGTGGCTGACTGAAAGCCAGGGATATCTGATGTTGCATACTGGGATACTGTGGACATTGTTCAGTAACAGAGCCACTAGAAAATGCAGAAGGATCCAAGGCTGGCTCTATACTTCTTTACAACAGCAGAATTTTAGGAATATGTGAAAAAGTGGGTGATCCCATGAGGATTCAAAAGTTCACAAATATACTCAATATCAGATCCAATCTAATATTTAAGCCGCAAGAAACCAAAATCCCCATGTTAAACCAGCTTTCTTTTTCAATAGCTCAGAAATTTTTTATATTGAAAACTACCAAAAAAGGTGTTCCCTTCACAGACTGAATGTAGAAGTTTTCAAAGTTCTAAGATGTTAAAAGTACAATTAAAAATTCAATGTCAGTCAAGGTTAGACTGACAGCCAAATGTAAAATGCAGGACTGAGCTGGCTATAAGTCCTCTAGTAAAAGTCTGAGAAGCTACAGTGAACAGTTGTTTAAACATTAGCTCAGTAGTAGTGGAAAAAAAGGGGAAATGAAAGGTTAGGAATGTTGGAGCTGAAAAGGTGACGGTCAGCTCCTCAAAGACAAATGGCATCAGGGTGCAAGGGACTCCTCAGGGGCTGCTGCCTGGTCTGTGATGCTTAGCATCCTCATCAGTCACTGACACACACGGAGCTCTCTCCCACTTCACAGGTGACACCACACTGTGGGGAGCAGCTGGAAGGCAGGGGACATTGTCCCTGCCATTCTGGGACACATCAAAAACCTCAAGTATTGGGTCAACTTGAGCCCCGTGAAGTTGAAAGACCCCATGCAAAAACACAGCCTGGGAATGGTCTGTCTTAGAGATCAGCTCTGCAGAAACGGGCTTAGGAGTCAATTTTACATGAGTTCAATCCCCTACAGGTCTGCGTTAGCAAGGATGTAGCCGGCAGGGAAAGGAGAGGCATTCAGCACTTGGGAGGCTACAACTGGAGCACTCTGTCCTGCTGTTAAGCCCTGGAATAGTCACCCAAAGTGCCTGTGGAACATTTATCCCAGGAAATTTTGACAAATCAGATGGAAAATGTCCTGAATAATCGGACCTAACTTTGAAGTCAGTCCAGCCTTGAGCAGGAGCTTGGTTTAGATGGCTCCAGGCATCCCTTCCAAATGAAGTTTTTCTGCAATGATGTGAAAAGGCAAGTGACAATGTTACAAATATTCTTATTCCATCATTAGCAATTAATGTGCTTCTTCCTCATTACAATGAGCCATTTGCCTCCCAGGCAAAAGAGGTTATTTAGTTTACAACTAAAAAACATTTCCTTTCATATATAAATTTACTATATTAGATATTAGAACTCTTGAGCATGAAAGACATAGTGCTTACAAGACAGTATGAGGTTCATCACCATGATTGGCATGAAAAAAAAGCAGATAGGAATAATTTGTTCACTGTTTCCTAATACAAGTATGAGAAACTACCAAAAAAAGCTAGAAAAACTGGGTTAGCACAGTTGAGTGAGGGTTAGAAAGATAGGCAGTAACCACTGCTGTCATTCTCATGATAATGTCCTACAAGGTCCCTAACCCTGTCCTGGCCATCCAAACACAGCTCTGCAACATTTGAGTTTAACTATCACTAAAAAGAATTAACTTTGTGGGAGACTCCAGTAGTGAAAAACACATGCATGGCAGCTGGATATCTCACAAAGGATCTGAGACACAAGCAGCATTTTTGTTCCATGTCCTATTATATCAGACTATATATTTTATTTACGGAAATGTTTTTATATAGCAGAAATACATAGGAAATGTCAAACACCAGAAGGTGCAGCTACATGAATAAGCTTGATAGAGATATGCCGATTTGTTTGTAACAGATGTCTATCTGGGCCACAATTTAGATCAATAAAGCCACCACTGACTTACAAACTGCCAAAGCAAGAAAAATCATGAAAGAGGGTGTACCCTACAAACCTTTTAGATAAATAGATGATTAAACACATGAAGCAAATCAAAATGATCACCCTGAGTGCTGGATGTATGCAAGAACAAGGCTCATGTCAGTTGTGTTGATCTGCAGCTATTGCTGCTTTTATTTTACACCATAATGCGATCAGGTGAGGTTGTTTGTTATAGGTAGAGCTAACTATCAAAAATTAAAGATGCACTAATTAACTCAGTTTTGTCTGTTCCAAAACTCTATTAATAACCAATCCCAAAGCTTTGGACCAGGTTGGATAGGGCTCTGAGCAGCCTGGCCTAGTGGAAGGTGTCCCTGTCCATGGGAAGGGGTTGGAAGGAGGTGACATTTAAGGTCTCTTTCAACCCAAACAATTCTATGATACTGTGACTGTGAACAAGGAAGGACAGGGGGAAAAACCTAAAAAGAACAAAGAGTGTACCTAAAATGGGCCATTTTCCATTTAAGCACTTTTCTAATCACCCTTAACCATCCCAGCAATTCAGACAATAAGGATTTAGCGTTCTGCCCATTAAAAAAATGTTTAAATGAGAAGTGCAAAATCGTGCTACAGCTCTTTTCTATATGTCAGGGAGGCAATGCTTGGATTTTGCAGAAAAAAAAAAAAAAGGTATTAAAAACTTGTCCAGATGTTCACTGTTCTGCTTTAAATGAGCAAAAGCTGCTACTGAGAATCAATCATAAGTCTGAAAACACCTTTACTTTATCTGCTAATGGACTGACAACACAGGCACAGTTGGGAGTTAAACAGGGAATGATTTCTTTGCTGTTGTTATAGGGTAGCTATGGTTATGCCAGCACTTACTTTTCAAACACTCGTGAGCCAGAGAATTACAATAGAGACATAAATATTTTCTCCAACCCGAGACTAAGCTCTGTCTTCGGGTCCTGTCTCTTTCAGCATTTCTGGACAAACGTGCCAAACTGGACAGTTCTGCATGTCTGAAAAGAAGCTTTTTGCACTGAAAAGTTTTTAATAATTTTTAACTTGGAAAAAAAAATACAGTTCTGGCATGAAATTAGGCCCTTGGCAAAACACAAGCCTGTAGTCTGCTCTACTATCTGTTAGCATTTCCAAAGAGAAGCCAGCAGTCTACTTAAGCTACCGAGATTTCTACAATCACAGTAATATTTTCTTCCCAAAACTTCCAAGGGGAATTCACAATCCAGGACAGATGAAGAAATTTATTACTCGCAAAAAAAAAAAAAGCACCTTCTTTTTTCTTTTCTATTATTTTTCTCTTTTTTTTTCTTTTTTTTCCTCTTTTTTTTTCTTTTTTTTTTTTTGATGTGTCTTTTAAACTTTGTGCAGAGATGTGCATAAACTCCCATTTGCTCTCTCTCAAACCTGTGTGCTGTATCAGATTTTACTAAATCAAGTAAGGTTTAACTTGATGTGAATAACAGCATAAGTTCTAAGCCAGGTATTAATTGAATAAGTTGATTCTGTAAATACCTCTGAAAAAAGTAAATACAAGGAAGCAAATGGCAAGAATTTAACTTCAAATTTACTGTGTGCTGTCTTGGTTTGGCTTCCAACCCGGTTTGTATAACTCTAGGAATTGCAACAGAGTTGCAATGGCCTTGTGTAGTCAACTCTGCTTCTGCAATACCTTTTTATTCTCCAGGTTGTCACACAGGAGAAATAAACCACAATGAAATAAAACACTATGCAAAATCCTCTCCTCTCCTTGATGTTTCTAAGAGGTGCTAGAAAAACCCTGTTGCATCTTTATCAAAATTACAGTGAGAGGAATAGCTAAAGCAAACAGGAACCTTTGTTTTAGTTGTCATGTGCTTTTTTGCATGAGAAGACAGTACAGAGTCCTGTGTGACTTTTATGGGTTCACATGTGGGCTTGCTGTTCTTTTCCCTTGCCTATAGATGTTACTTCTTTTTACCTCCACCTGATCTTATTGCTACTCTGAGCAGATAGTTCATGGTATGCCCAGCCAACCCTGCAATTTCTGACAGTCATTTAAAAAAAACTAAATGTGGAGAAATATGCATTTGTTGTGATCCCAGCAGTAATGGGCTCTGAATTTCATTCATAACAAATAGGAGTAGGAACAAATAGCATGTTAATACCCTGGAATGCTACAGAAACTAGAGGAATAGAGAGATAGAAGCCAAATTGAAGCCAAATATCCTTTGCCCAAAAAGGAAGTGGTGGTCCCTGGATGGGCCAGGGCCAAACCATCCCCAGAATGTCACAGTGCTGGAATGCAGCTGTCTAGTTCAGTTTCAAAACTGGGAAAAGAGAAGGAACACTGTGCTAGCAGTGACTGCAAGGCAGTTTAGAGGAGCAAATGTAGTGGGTTGTAAATCTGGCTGGAATACAGGGATGAAATGCCTCCGTGTTTGCAGAGAATGCCACGGAATCCGCAGGGGCAGAGTTCCATTAGGGGCCATGTTACACGTGAGTTTGTCACCATATAGAAATGCAGTGAGGAAATGCACACATCGTTACTTGCAGCCACAAAATATAGTGATTTAGATGAGAAAATATTTTCCTGGGAACCTGATAGCAACACACAACTGTAGAGGAGTGTTTTCTTACACTAAACAAATAATTTTTACTGAAGATTTGTTTCATTATTGTATCTGTTGTCAGGGTTAAAATCTTCCCTCTTTCCTAGGTCACCTTTCCTTATGCTTTCTTTGAGTTTCAAAGTTGCTGACATGATAGTCTGTGCAGAGGTTGGAAATTACAGAACCGCATTTTTTTGTGTTTTTATAAAAATATGAGACAGCTTTACAATAAAGGTTACTTTTTATCTGTCTGCAACACTGCAGAAGAGGTAATGAGGACTGTCAAAAAAAAGTCTGATTTCCCCCATTCTCAATAATGGTTTGTTACACATCTTTTTCTAGCATGAAATAATTCTGTGAAAAATAAAGCAGGCAGGAATCTTATTTGGGTTACAGAAAGGTCTGAATCAT